>NC_041223.1:71124352-71126495 GCF_002837175.3 Physeter macrocephalus | reverse complement strand
ATTCTTTTCCACTATAGGTTATTACAAGATATTGAATATAGTTCCCTGTGCTATACAGTAAGTCCTTGTTGTTATCTATTTTATATATAGTAGTGTGTATCTGTTGATCCCAAACTCCTAATTTATCTCTCCCTCCTCCACTTCCCCTTTGGTAATCATAAGCTTGTTTTGTGTGTCTGTGAGTCTGTTTTGTAAATAAGTTCATTTGTATCATTTTTTTTAGATTCCACATATAAATGATATCATTTGATATTTGCCTTTCCCTATCTGACTTACTTCACTTACTATGGTAATCTCTAGGTCCATCCATGTTGCTGCAAATGGCAATATTTCATTCTTTTTTATGGCCGAGTAATATTCTATTATGCACGCGTGCATGCGCGCACACACACACCATCTTCTTTATCCATTCTTCTGCTGATGGACCCTTAGGTTGCCTCCATGTCTTGGCTATTGCAAACAGTGCTGCTATGAACATTGGGGGACATGCATCTTTTTGAATTAGAGTTTTTGTCTTTTCCGGATATATGCCCAGGAGTGGAATTGAGTTGTTGTTGTTGTTGTTTTAAACAAATCTCCGTACTGTTTTCCATTGTGGCTTTACCAATTTACATTCCCACCAACAGTGTAGGAGGGTTCCCTTTTCTCCACATCCTGGAGAGGCATTCTTGAATGTGAACTATGTGAAAAGTCAGAACTGAAACAATCTAAATGTCCATCAACAGGGCAGCATTAAGAGTAAGCCACTGTTAAAAAGTGGTATTTTCAAAGAAATGATGCCAAGAGAAAGAGTTCAAAATCATACATACAGTTGTTTTAAAGCTATGACTTTTTTAAGGCTGAAAGACATATTCAAAGAGAAAAGAGACAAGATATACCAAATTGCTAACATCAGTTGTCTTACTGTATGTAGTTAAGAGTATTGGGGATTTTTTCTTCTTATTCTGTATTTTCCTGAATTTCCTTAAGGTTATGTTTTGCTTTCATGACAGAAAAACTAATTTTAAAAAATCCCTTTAAAATTACATAACATCTAGACTAGGAAAAGCAGCTGTCAAAATAGTCCACTGTGAAGAAGGAGAGTGGGTAGGGGTGTAGACAACACAAAACCGGCCATGTGCTAATGATCATGAATGATGGGCACATAGGGGCTCACTAAACTATTCCCTCTACTTTCATATCGTTTATAATTAAAACAATAAGTTTAAAAAGCAATAGCTACTACTTCCCCACTACTTCTGAGAAGTTGCTGTGGTTTCAGACTGAAATCCATAGATCAGAGTAGTACTGGCTGGTAACAAAGTTACTAATTCTGTCTACTACAAGCAGTATTAAACAGGAATTTCACCATAGTTGAAAATACAGCTGGGACTTCCTTGGCAGTCCAGTGGCTAAGACTCCGCACGTCCACTGCAGGGGGTGTGGGTTCAATTCCTGGTCAGGGAACTAAGATTCTGCATGTCGTGGCCAAAAAAAAAAAAAAATTTCAGCTGACCCTTAAACAACAGGGCGAGTTAGGGGCACTGACCATCCGAGCAGTTGAAAATCCCAGTGTAATTTTACAGTCAGCCTTCCAAATCCACGGTTCTGTATCCATGGTTCAAACAACCATGGATCATGTAGTACCACAGTTCAGGCTAGCTGAAAAAATCCACGTATAACTGGACCCATGCAGTTTAAACCCATGTTGTCCAAGGGACAACTGTATAACTGAATTAGAGACCGGTGCAAATGGATTCATACCACATTAAATAAACTAAATTAACAAAAATAAAATTTCTTAATTCTCCTGGCATGTTATAGCGTTTTAGAATCAAGTTAGAAATACAGAACAGTTAGGCTTTTGACTTCCCTGGTGATGCAGTTGGTTAAGAATCCACCTGCCAATGCAGGGGACACGGGTTCGATCCTGGTCCGGGAAGATCCCACATGCCGTGGAGCAACTAAGCCCTTGTGCCACTACTGAGCCTGGGCTCTAGAGCCCGCGAGCCACAACTACTGAAGCTCACATGCCTAGAGCCCGTGCTCTGCAACAAGAGAAGCCACCACAATGAGAAGCCTGCGCACTGCAACGAAGAGTAGCCCCTGCTCACCGCAAGTAGAGAAAGCCTGCGTGCAGCAATGAAGACCCAAAACAGCCAAA
>NC_041223.1:71104446-71123765 GCF_002837175.3 Physeter macrocephalus | reverse complement strand
TTTTATTGAGAATTTTTTAATTGAATTAGTTTATTATTTATGTCTCAAATAAAATTTTGGACACTTCGTACTATTAACTTTTTAAACCATCTATAGAAAATCATGTGACCTGTTTGGGTTTTCCTGGATGTTTGAGAGCCATCCTGCAGGTTTATGGTCATATTAAACCTTTTATAAAGTATCCCACACAGGGAAGTATATTCAATATCCTGAGATAAATCATAGTGGAAAAGAATATCAGAAAGAATGTATGTATATATGTATGTATGTGTAACTAAATCACTTTGCTGTACTGCAAAAATTAACACAACATTGTAAATCAACTATACTTCAATTTAAAAAAAAGAAAGCATCTTAGCTATATGTCAAATCATTATTTAATCTTTGGTACATTCAGATCTTTATTTTCAATTAATATTGCTGTTATAGCTCTTATTTTAACTTTATATGGTTTTTATTTTTTTAAATGTTTGTGTTATTCCCATTTTGTTAGACTAATGTCTTCAGTTTCCCGCATTATTGGCACAAATACTTGACTAAATTATCAGAGTTCGTTGGTAAGAATAAATATATTCAAACCTTATATGAGTTTCTACAATTAAAGTTAATCTTTAGAAAATTGAATTGTTATGTAATCATTAGAGAAGTCTTAGAAAAGAAACAGAATGGTTTGCCAACCAATCCAGTAAGTGAAGAACTACAGACAGAATAATTCCCCATAGCTTGGTACTGTATTAACATTTTTATTTAACATTAGAACTAGAATTATTTTACCAGAACTTAAGTAGGTGCCATTATCATCACCATTTTACTGTGCTACAAAAGAAATTAAGCAACATGCCCAAGAGCACACAGACACTGAATAATAGTTGAATTTGGGTCTTCGGTTACACCTCAAATGTCGGTAGATGAGTTTGGGTTGATAAGTGTAATCCACACTAGGCTTCTGGATAATGGATTAAGGCACAGGAGACTCCTTCCCCCCCGCCCCAGTTTTATTGAGATATAATTGACATACAGCACTGTATGAGTTTAAGGTGTACAGCATAATGATTTGGCATACATATTGTCATGAAATGATGACCACAGTAAGTTTAGTGAACATCCATCATCTCCTATAGACAACATTAAAGAAATAGAGAAAAAAAATTTTTTCCTTATGATAAAAACTCTCAGGATTTACTCTCTTAACATACAAGTGTTAATTATCTTTGTCATGTTGTACATTATATCCCTAGTATTTGTTTATCTTATAACTGGAAGTTTGTACCTTTTGACTACCTTCATCTAATTCCCCCTCCCCCTAACCCCCACCTGTGGTAGCCACAAATCTGATCTCAGATCAGATTTGTGGCTACCACAGGTGGGGGTTAGGGGGAGGGGGAATTAGATGAAGGTAGTCAAAAGGTACAAACTTCCAGTTATAAGATAAACAAATACTAGGGATATAATGTACAACATGACAAAGATAATTAACACTTGTATGTTAAGAGAGTAAATCCTGAGAGTTTTTATCATAAGGAAAAAATTTTTTTTCTCTATTTCTTTAATGTTGTCTATAGGAGATGATGGATGTTCACTAAACTTACTGTGGTCATCATTTCATGACAATATGTATGCCAAATCATTATGCTGTACACCTTAAACTCATACAGTGCTGTATGTCAATTATATCTCAATAAAACTGGGGCGGGGGGGAAGGAGTCTCCTGTGCCTTAATCCATTATCCAGAAGCCTAGTGTGGATTACACTTATCAACCCAAACTCATCTACCGACATTTGAGGTGTAACCGAAGACCCAAATTCAACTATTATTCAGTGTCTGTGTGCTCTTGGGCATGTTGCTTAATTTCTTTTGTAGCACAGTAAAATGGTGATGATAATGGCACCTACTTAAGTTCTGGTAAAATAATTCTAGTTCTAATGTTAAATAAAAATGTTAATACAGTACCAAGCTATGGGGAATTATTCTGTCTGTAGTTCTTCACTTACTGGATTGGTTGGCAAACCATTCTGTTTCTTTTCTAAGACTTCTCTAATGATTACATAACAATTCAATTTTCTAAAGATTAACTTTAATTGTAGAAACTCATATAAGGTTTGAATATATTTATTCTTACCAACGAACTCTGATAATTTAGTCAAGTATTTGTGCCAATAATGCGGGAAACTGAAGACATTAGTCTAACAAAATGGGAATAACACAAACATTTAAAAAAATAAAAACCATATAAAGTTAAAATAAGAGCTATAACAGCAATATTAATTGAAAATAAAGATCTGAATGTACCAAAGATTAAATAATGATTTGACATATAGCTAAGATGCTTTCTTTTTTTTAAATTGAAGTATAGTTGATTTACAATGTTGTGTTAATTTTTGCAGTACAGCAAAGTGATTTAGTTACACATACATACATATATACATACATTCTTTCTGATATTCTTTTCCACTATGATTTATCTCAGGATATTGAATATACTTCCCTGTGTGGGATACTTTATAAAAGGTTTAATATGACCATAAACCTGCAGGATGGCTCTCAAACATCCAGGAAAACCCAAACAGGTCACATGATTTTCTATAGATGGTTTAAAAAGTTAATAGTACGAAGTGTCCAAAATTTTATTTGAGACATAAATAATAAACTAATTCAATTAAAAAATTCTCAATAAAATCAAATATTTTCAAGTAGTTCAGTGGTATAAGGACAAATTAAAAAAATCATCCTTTTAGGCCAATAATAATGATTAACACCAATTTATTAAACTAAGAATATTTAAAACAAATTCTGAATTCTGCGTTGGGTTATTTGCCAGTATGAAAGGACCCATATAGAAGTAAATGCTTCAGGGAGGTGAGGGTAATCAACCAGACTTGATCCCAGTTTTCCCTTTTGGGAGATTTTAATTATACACCCACAAGAAACTTTTGTTTTATCTATTTAGTGAAGTAATTTTTTTAAAATTGAAGTTGATTTACAATACTGTGTTAGTTGCATGTGTGCAGCAAAGTGATTCAGTTACACACACACACAAATGTGTGTGTGTGTATATATTCTTTTTCAGATTCTTTTCCACTACAGGTTATTACAAGATATTGAACATAGTTCCCTGTGCTATACAGTAAGTCCTTGTTGTTATCTATTTTATATATAGTAGTGTGTATCTGTTGATCCCAAACTCCTAATTTATCTCTCCCCCCTCCACTTCCCCTTTGGTAATCATAAGCTTGTTTTGTGTGTCTGTGAGTCTGTTTTGTAAATAAGTTCATTTGTATCATTTTTTTTAGATTCCACATATAAATGATATCATTTGATATTTGCCTTTCCCTATCTGACTTACTTCACTTACTATGGTAATCTCTAGGTCCATCCATGTTGCTGCAAATGGCAATATTTCATTCTTTTTTATGGCCGAGTAATATTCTATTATGCACGCGTGCATGCGCGCACACACACACCATCTTCTTTATCCATTCTTCTGCTGATGGACCCTTAGGTTGCCTCCATGTCTTGGCTATTGCAAACAGTGCTGCTATGAACATTGGGGGACATGCATCTTTTTGAATTAGAGTTTTTGTCTTTTCCGGATATATGCCCAGGAGTGGAATTGAGTTGTTGTTGTTGTTGTTTTAAACAAATCTCCGTACTGTTTTCCATTGTGGCTTTACCAATTTACATTCCCACCAACAGTGTAGGAGGGTTCCCTTTTCTCCACATCCTGGAGAGGCATTCTTGAATGTGAACTATGTGAAAAGTCAGAACTGAAACAATCTAAATGTCCATCAACAGGGCAGCATTAAGAGTAAGCCACTGTTAAAAAGTGGTATTTTCAAAGAAATGATGCCAAGAGAAAGAGTTCAAAATCATACATACAGTTGTTTTAAAGCTATGACTTTTTTAAGGCTGAAAGACATATTCAAAGAGAAAAGAGACAAGATATACCAAATTGCTAACATCAGTTGTCTTACTGTATGTAGTTAAGAGTATTGGGGATTTTTTCTTCTTATTCTGTATTTTCCTGAATTTCCTTAAGGTTATGTTTTGCTTTCATGACAGAAAAACTAATTTTAAAAAATCCCTTTAAAATTACATAACATCTAGACTAGGAAAAGCAGCTGTCAAAATAGTCCACTGTGAAGAAGGAGAGTGGGTAGGGGTGTAGACAACACAAAACCGGCCATGTGCTAATGATCATGAATGATGGGCACATAGGGGCTCACTAAACTATTCCCTCTACTTTCATATCGTTTATAATTAAAACAATAAGTTTAAAAAGCAATAGCTACTACTTCCCCACTACTTCTGAGAAGTTGCTGTGGTTTCAGACTGAAATCCATAGATCAGAGTAGTACTGGCTGGTAACAAAGTTACTAATTCTGTCTACTACAAGCAGTATTAAACAGGAATTTCACCATAGTTGAAAATACAGCTGGGACTTCCTTGGCAGTCCAGTGGCTAAGACTCCGCACGTCCACTGCAGGGGGTGTGGGTTCAATTCCTGGTCAGGGAACTAAGATTCTGCATGTCGTGGCCAAAAAAAAAAAAAAATTTCAGCTGACCCTTAAACAACAGGGCGAGTTAGGGGCACTGACCATCCGAGCAGTTGAAAATCCCAGTGTAATTTTACAGTCAGCCTTCCAAATCCACGGTTCTGTATCCATGGTTCAAACAACCATGGATCATGTAGTACCACAGTTCAGGCTAGCTGAAAAAATCCACGTATAACTGGACCCATGCAGTTTAAACCCATGTTGTCCAAGGGACAACTGTATAACTGAATTAGAGACCGGTGCAAATGGATTCATACCACATTAAATAAACTAAATTAACAAAAATAAAATTTCTTAATTCTCCTGGCATGTTATAGCGTTTTAGAATCAAGTTAGAAATACAGAACAGTTAGGCTTTTGACTTCCCTGGTGATGCAGTTGGTTAAGAATCCACCTGCCAATGCAGGGGACACGGGTTCGATCCTGGTCCGGGAAGATCCCACATGCCGTGGAGCAACTAAGCCCTTGTGCCACTACTGAGCCTGGGCTCTAGAGCCCGCGAGCCACAACTACTGAAGCTCACATGCCTAGAGCCCGTGCTCTGCAACAAGAGAAGCCACCACAATGAGAAGCCTGCGCACTGCAACGAAGAGTAGCCCCTGCTCACCGCAAGTAGAGAAAGCCTGCGTGCAGCAATGAAGACCCAAAACAGCCAAAAAAACCCCCAAAACCAAGAACAGTTAGGCTTTGTTTTAGTACTCTAAAGAATAACTGGGTTTATGAAGGCAAAGCTAGGGTTTTCCTTTGTTGTAAACAAATTTAATATGCAGAATTTTAGACTGGTAGCCTAGAAAAATTGAGGTCCTCCCTGCCTGATATTTATTTTCTATAAACCAAAGTCCTGGTATTTCAGATTGTTAAAGTGGAGCTACCCAAAGGAACTGCAAGCAGGTAAAGAAAATCTTATTCAAAAGAGGGAGGGGCCAAGAAAACAGGCGCATGGAAAGATGCTCAGCATCACGAATTATTAGGAAAATGCAAATCAAACCAATAATGAGATATCCCCTCACATCAGAAGAGGTACTGTCAAAAAGGTGAGAAATAAGTGTTGGCAAGGATGTGGAGAAAAGGGAACCCTCATACACTGCTGGTGGAAATGTAAATTGGTGCAGCCACTATGGAGATTCTGCAAAAAGTTAATAGAACCACCATATGATCCAGCTATCCTACTTCTGGGTATTTATCAAAAGAATATGAAAGCACGAATTTGAAAAGATATAAGCACCCCTATGTTTACTGCAGCATTATTTACAATAGCCAATGCATGGAAACAACCTAAGCATCCATAAATGAATAGATAAAGATGTGGTACCCATATACAATGGAATACTACTTAGCCATAAAAAAGAAATAATGCCATTTGCAGCAACATGGACGGACCTAGAGATTATCATACTAAGTGAAAGTAAGTCAGACAGAGAAAGACAGCTATTGTATGATAGTGCTTATATGTGGAATCTTAAAAAAAGGGTACAAATGAACTTATCTACAAAACAGAAATGGAGTTACAGATGTAGAGAACAAACTTATGGTTACCAGGGGGTAAGGTGGGGGAGGGATAAGATTGGGATTGACATATACATACTACTATATAAAAAATAGGTAACTAATAAGGACCTACTGTATAGCACAGGGAACTCTACTCAATACTCTGTAACGGCCTATATGGGAAAAGAATCTTAAAAAAGAGGGGATATATGTTTATGTATAACAGATTCACTTTGCTGTACATCTGAAACTAACACAACACTGTAAATCAACTGTACTCCAATAAAAAATTTTTAAAAAGGAGATGTGGTATACATATAAACAATGGAATACTACTCAGCCATAGAAAAAGATAAGATCTTGCCATCTGGGACAATGTGGATGGACCTCGAGGGTATTACGCTAAATGAAATAAGTCAGACAAAGAAAGACAAATACCGTATGATTTCACTCATATGTGGAGTATAAGAAATAAAAACAAAGTAAGTGAACAAACCAAACATGCAGCTACAGAGACAGAGTGGTGGTTACCAGAGGGGAAGGGGTGGTGGGGCAGGGGGGAGGGGGAAATGGGTGAAGGGGATCAACTGTATGATGACACATGGAAACTGAAGTTTTGGTGGTGAGCACGCTATACCGTTTAGAGAATGCTGTGCGCATGAAATTTATATAATGTTATAAGCCAATGTTACTTCAAGTAAGAAAAAAAAAGACAAACAAAAAGATGGGCCAATATGGTTCAGCTTATTAAAGGTCTTTGAAACATAAAATAAAAACTGAGACATTCCCATTATTATGCAAAATGTCCTTTACAGATTTTATGAAATAGGTAACTGGTTTGCAACATTACATCAATTTACATATAATTATATGGCCCATCTTTTGGTCAGCGGTTCCCTCTGTTCTTGGAACTCAGTATAGATGAAGTTGTAGCAGGCCATTTTAAAGATGCTCTCTTTTACAAGGCCACACGTAGCCTTTCTCTTTCTTTTCCACTTATCTCTTTGTCCTATTCTGAGAAAAAGAACATTCATTCTACTCAATCTTAAAATCCTGACAAAGTTAAGGGGACAAAATACAAGGACATAATGGTATAATGATAATGGTATCATTATATCATAATGGTACAATGATAATTTAAGCTTAGGGCTTAAATGCCTACTATGTAGTTAATTTCTTGTCATTATTAATTAACTGAGAGGGTATTTTATCCAAGTACTGAAGTTTTCTAGCCAACTCGTAAACAGGTATCAATGAGAATGACCAAACAAGAGAGAGATCTCTCTGAATCCAAGAAGCAACTATAGGCTGTATGTAGTCCTAACCAGTAATTCTCTATCACTGGGGGACCTCGAATGGAAATAAGCAAAAAAACCAAAACCTGCAAAAAAAAAAATCTAGCAGGTAAATATGGCACAATAGTATTCAAGTATTAGATAGGTGTAAAATCTCTAAGATCCCTTCAAAAACTGATTTTCTAACTACACTCTAACTACAATCTTAGTTCTTTTATTCGCTGTTACAGAATTAAATTCGAACCTCATTCCAAAGTTTTCTTAAAGACTGCCATAATTATAGCTATTAGAATAAACATCAAAACAACATGAGAATACTAATATAATCTGCCATGTCAGTACGTAAAACACAGATTTTAATTTTATTATTTAAATCCATGGAAATAATAGGTTAAATCATATATTAAGGTTAATTTCAAGGACTATTCTGTAAATTGAAGAGTAACTTTTTTTGTATATTGACAAAGCCAGCAACTTTCTAGATCATTACAAATATATTATACTTAACTCTTTTCTGGAAATTGGAACTGCAGATATTGACTTGATCAAGGATTCTGGAGGAAGATCCAACACTCTTGAAAGCTAAAAATCAAAAAGAACAGCACAAGATTGTTAATATATTTGCTCCAGATTCAACAGAATGCTACTCAACAAAAAATATTGAGACACAACACAAATGAGCTACAAATGCACTATGCAATGTGACAAAAGCTAGACTCAAAAGGCTATATAATGTATGATGCGGTTTATTTGACATTCCAGAAAACCCAAAACTTAAGGATAAAGATTAGATAAGTGGTTGCCAGAGGTTGAAGATGAGAAAAGGGTTTGACCATAAATTGGCAAATAGAACTGTTTACCAAAAAGGATGAATTTTATATTTATAAATTTAAAAAACTATTTATTTATTTATTACAAAAAGAGAAGGGATGAACTGCTGGGACCAAAGATAATTTGCTTTTTAATTCATTCATAAAATCTTTTTGTGTTAGGCACTGTTTTAGGAGTTAGGGATACAGCAGTGAATAAAAGAAACAAAAATCTCATGCTATTTAAATAAACAAGCAAACAAATACATAATGGGGGGGAAATCTGACCCCCAGGCTCTATCAAAAGTTTACTCACTTGTTTGTTTGTTTGTTTGTTTATTTATTTATGGCTGCGTTGGGTCTTCGCTGCTGTGGGTGGGCTTTCTCTAGTTGCGGTGAGCAGGGGCTACTCCTTGTTGCGGTGTGCGGGCTTCTCATTGAGGTGACTTCTCTTTGTTGCGGAGCACGGGCTCTAGGCGTGTGGGTTTCAGTAGCTGTGGCATGCGGGCTCAGTAGTTGTGGCTCGTGGACTCTAGAGCCCAGGCTCAGTAGTTGTGACTCTCAGGCTTAGCTGCTCCTCGGCATGTGGGATCTTCCCGGACCAGGGCTCGAACCTGTGTCCCCTGCATTGGCAGGCAGATTCTTAACCACTGCGCCACCAGGGAAGTACCTACTCACTTGTATTTTTGAGAAACTCACTGAATGACTGTAATGCACAGTCATAGTTGTGAACTATTGCCTTCATCAGGAACTCAAATTATGCCTAATTTTTCTTTGAAACAATCCTATGTCTTTCATACTATTATAGGTTTCATTTCATGAAGGATCAAACTGAAGTACAGAGAATTTATGTAACTTGCTTAGGTGGAAAAGCTGGGATGTAAACACAAGCTATCTATAACCAGAGCCTACCTTCAACCCCTATGTCATTCATATCGATACTCTTTCAACAAGAAATGCATGAAAACGAAACAGTGAAAATAGCAGTACAGCCATAATGAATTTAAAACTGTCTTCATCTTTCTTGCCCACTTCCTCAATCCTTACGCAGCCTCTGCAATGGACAAGTCATGGCTGGTGAGAGAGAAGGGAAAGGGAGGAATGGGGTAAATAGGAAAAGTAAAGAATGTAAGAAGAAGCAATCTTAATCTTCCTCAGAGGGGTCTGTAAGTGTTCAGAAGGAAAGGAATAAAACTAAAGTTACTATCTCCATTATTAGTAATAATATTTACCCTATTATCAAAAGAAATCGTTTGCTGAATTTCATTAATGTAAAAAAAAGTTCAAAACTTGCAGACCAGGAGCTGTCATTTACCTTTAAGATACTCTGTATATTTCTGCTGATCAAGTATATGCTGATTTTTAAAATTTAAATCTCAGAATACAGTCTTTATTTTTAAATTCTAGCCTTTAGGAACTGAATTACTGTATCCTTTACAAAAAAGGCTTTTTTTCCTTAAGATACTTTCCCAGAAGTGGATAAATACTTCCAAAGCACTTACAGAATAAAGGCTGTAACTGTTCATGTTTATATTACAAAATGTTCCTGCCAAAACAGACACATCAGTAATAAAGATTCTATTATAATTTCTCTAAAAAAATTCAAATTCCAGTTCCACTTTTACTGTCTATAAGCCCTTGGGAAAGTCATTTTACATCAACAAGCTTAAGTTTTCACATCTGAAAAATGGGGATAATAAATCTATTAATAATAAACTAGGGCTCTTGTGAGGACTAACAAAATTGTGTCACATAATAAGCACGTAATAAATATTATTTCCTTCTTCCTTTAAAAGGTTTTATTTTGGAAGACTTCCCTGGTGGTCCAGTGGTTAAGACTCTGCATTTCCATTGCAGGGGGCACGGGTTCAATCACTGGTCAGGGAAATAAGATCCCTCATTTTGGACATAATGTCTTTCAAACTTACCCATAACCTTCTCCTATAAGACCTTCTGACTATCTTAGATATAACTAAACTCTGCTGGAAAAAAAAAAAAAAAAAAATGTCGTTCACCATCCAGTTATACATGGATTAAGTCATTAGCCACTGCAGTTTCTGACCGATAACGAACCCTGAGAGGAGTTCAGGACAAAAAACAGGATGAGGCACACTACTGTGGAAAAACAGGCCCCTTAGATAGTTCTATGTACATCTCAGGAAGAATTTTAATAACCAGATTCTTGCATCTTCCCATATCTAGGAAAGCACCAAAATCATTAAGCAGATATCTGTTCCTTGTGATAGCTGTCATCTTTTACTGAGATGTAAGCTTGACTGCACATATTCCCCAGCCAACAATCATGATTAAACTGGCTCCTCCCCCTACCTCTTCGGAGTTTAATCAGAGCTACTGAGTGGCTGGCTCCCAGGATATAGTCATCAGTAAGGTCCCTGAATAAAGCTAAAGCTGACAACTCACACCTCTTACATTGTGCATTTTTCATTCAACATAGGCCAAGTTTTTAATCTTTGCCTCACAAATAAGTTGTGAACTTTGGAATGTAAACATATTACCTAGGACCAACACAAAAAATTTTCTGATACAAACTAAAAACTACTTAAAGTTTATTTCTTCTACCATACCTCATTTGCTCCAAAAGAGCTCTGAGGGGGCTTAAACCATAAAAATAAAATGGAGGTATAAAACTGTGCCAGCAAACTCAAGCTAAAGATAATCAGGCTTCTTGGCAACCAAGGTGCAAAGGGAATCTACACAGCACTTTTTACCTCGTAAGAGATCCAGCAAGTCAGTAGGAACAAAGTTTTCCGAAAAGTAAATTCTAAGACCAAGTTACACACACATGAAGATGCGAAGACCAAAATAGAAAATACCTTCAATAGTAATTTTACAAAGGCACAGAAACATTCTTCTATGATGTAAATTTAAAAAAACAAGAAGAAAGGGACTGGGGAGAAAGGAGGAATGGCGAGTAACTGTTTAATAAGGACAGTTTCAGTTTGGCAAGATGAAAATATTCTGGAGATGGTTGGTGGTGATGGTTGCATAACAATGTGAATGTACTTAATGCCACTGAACTGTACATTTTAAAATGGTTAAGATGGTAAACTTTATATTAAAGAAACAGAATCAAAAATAAAGTGAGGTATCATCTCACACTGGTCAAAATGGCTATCATTAAAAACTCTACAAATAACAAATCCTGGAGAGGATGTGAAGAAAAGGGAAACTTCCTACACTGTTGGTGGGAATGTAAGTTGGTACAGCCACTATGAAGAACAGTGTGGAGGTTCCTCAGAAAACTAAAAATAGAGCTACCATATGATCCAGCAATCCCCCTCCTGGGCATATATCCGGAAAAGATGAAAACCCTAATTTCAAAAGATACATGCATCCCAATGTTCACTGCAGCACTAATCACAGTAGCCAAGACATGGAAGCAACCTAAATGTCCATCGACAGATCAACAGATAAAGAAGATGTTACATATATTCAAGGGGATACTACTCAGGCATAAAAAAAAGAACAAAATAATGCCATTTGCAGCAACATGGATGCAACTAGAGATTATCATACTAAGTGAGTAAGTCAAAAAGAAAGACAAATACCATATGATATCACTTATATGTGGAATCTAAAAACATGACACAAATAAACCTATCTACGAAACAGAAACAGACTCATGGACATAGAGAATAGAGTTGTGGTTGCCAACGGGGAGAGGTTTGGGGAGGGATGGAGTGGGAGGCTGGGTTAGCAGATGTAAGCTATTATATATGGAATGGATAAACAACACGGTCCTACTGTACAGCACAGGGAACTATATTCAGTATCCTGTGATAAACCATAATGGAAAAGAATATAGAAAAAGTATATATATGTATAAATGAATCACTTTGTTGTATAGCAGATATTAACAGATCATAAATCAACTATACTTCAATAAGACAACAAACCATAAAAAAAGATGTCAAATTTTATGTTATGTGTATTTTCCCACAATTAAAAACAAAACCCAAAAAGACTTTGGGATTAAGTAGTAGAAAGAAGTTTTCTTTACATAATCTCCCATTTCCTACCCATTATCAAATTAAAATGAAAAGGAAGGAAGAAAGGAGAGGAGAAAGAAAGGAAGGTAGGTCATAGGCTGGTTGGTTCTCCAGCAAAAAATACACATGATAGGCATAGTCCGAAGTTATAAACTTCAAAAGTGGTAACCAAGCAAAGATACACCAGATTCTGAGAAGAAATGGGGCAGCCCTGTTTGGCAAGCCTCCTAAGCTGAATTAACAATTCTCATTAATACCCAAATCTGGAGAGAAAACACTGAATTCCATTATTTTTTTCATCTATGACTGAGAGATGCTACAGAACTGTGGGAAAGAATGAGGAAAAGAGAGAAGTGATTTCCAGCACAAGTGAAGCTTCTAGGGCAGAATCTGAGGGCCTCCCCAATGGAAACACAATATGTTCCCCAATTACAGGGAGTAAATCCTGATATTGTGCTGCATGGGCAGGAAGAATCAGAGGAGGAACTTTTATAGGAAGATGGAAAAATATCAGAACTAGCTAAGCAAAAATATGCCAAGTCAGAATTCAGGAGTAACGTGTACAGGTCACCACGACCTCCTGGAGAGACAAAAGAGGAGTGGAAAGCTGCAGAGTTTATATTTTTGTAATCAAAAAAGTGAGGTGAGCCAAGAACAATTCTGAAATGGAGAGTGAAGAAGTCACCCACACAATGCGGAAGCAAATATAAAGCCTGGGCAGAGCGGTCAAGCACTGGTAAATGAAAAAGAACAGGCATCAAAAAGACAAACAGTGGCTTCCCTGGTGGCGCAGTGGTTGAGAGTCCGCCTGCTGATGCAGGGGACGTAGGTTTGTGCCCTGGTCCGGGAGGATCCCACATGCCGCGGAGCGGCTGGGCCCGTGAGCCATGGCCGCTGAGCCTGCGCGTCCGGAGCCTGTACTCCACAACGGGAGAGGCCACAATGGTGACAGGCCTGCGTAATGCAAAAAAAACAACAACAAAAAAAACAAACTGAAAGAGACAGAGATACGGAGAGGGAGGGGCAGGGACTGAAAGAAAAAGAATGAAAGGAATGCGGCATACAGGACATCAAAGAACTCTAGAAGAAAAATATAACAATACATTCTTCATAAGGGCTTCCAGATTTGTGAATAAGCAAGAACTGAAAGATGGAAAAACAACAGTGAGAAAAAAGGAGTCTAAAGATTAAATAAATTGATGATCAAACATTTATTACAGAACTATTAATTAGGAAACACAAAGGAAGAGTGTACTCAGAATTGAAAATAAAAGTATAACATATAAGGGCTAAGATAATCAGATAATACAGATTTTAAAAAACATAAAGAGATCCAAGATAAATAAAATTGGGTACAAGATAACCCAACCTTAGGATAACTGGTGTCCCTAAAATACAAAAAGAGCAGCAGCAAAGAAGCAAGCAGACAGGAAGACAGGTACATTGGTTCTCCAGCAGCATTAAGGACAGAGAGACAAAGCACAAAGCCACACTCTTCACAAAGTGATAGTCAAGAAAAGATACAAAAGATTCTCAAACAGAATGGAGCACCCTTATTTAGCCGGGCTCCTACCTTAGTCTGATTTCCCAGAAGCCATCAAGATGAATGAATAAAACCCAAGAAAAATAAAAGTATTCACAGATATATATCTTGGATCCCCCAAAAGCAGGGCCTGGGAAAAGGACTGTGTGCAGGCAGTTTATCTGGGAAGTGATTGCTGGGGGCAGAATTGATATACTGGGGAGAGTGAGAGAGGAGAAAAAGTAAATACAAGATTGTGCTATCAAGTCCACTGCTATAGGCAATAGGGCCTTAACTTCTATCTTACTTTTCAAGAGGTATATACAATGTATATCAAAGTGTCTATCCAAAAATAGGGAGCAGGAGCTTCTATCCCCCAGTGACTGAGGGGTGTCCTTGAGGGTGTTCACTCCACCACACTTGAGCCAAGTATGGGTTGGTAGCAGGCTTTTTGACAGCATGAAGCGCTGTTAACAGTAAGCGAATGGAAGCACATGTGAAACTGTTCACTTAAATGGCAGCTAGAACCAGGTGTGACCAAGGTGATAGGAGATTGGGCATAATAGCCAATAAAAGGGAAATCGTCCCTGAAAATAAGAACGAAATCTAAATTGTTGTATATGACTGCAATGGCACACCACTCAGCAGTAAAATGAAAGAACTGGACCTCTGTGCATCATTATGGATAAATTTTTTAAAATTTGAAGGAAACAAAAAAACCCCAAGTTGCAGAAGGATAATTACAGTTTGATTACCACTTACATAAAATTTAGTAACTTGCAAAAGAATACTATTTAGGGATACATTCCTAGGTAGTAAGTCACATGCACAGGCGTGATAAACAAAACCTCATATGTGAGGAAAGAGAGTTTGCATCCAGGGATGGGTACCCAGGAGATTTTAATACTGTTTGTAATAGTTTATTGCTCAAGCAGAAGGGTATATGGATACTAACAGTATTCTTCTACATGATTAAATATTCCCCCCCCAAATCACTAAATTTCAAAAATAAAGCACCCAATCAAGAAAACTCCAGAGATGGAATAAATGTACTTTACTTTGTAGTCATGTTACCTAATCACAAAGATCATGATCTGGTTAAAGTAAATAATTTAGCAATGATATTGTATAGGGCAAAATTCATCTACTGGAGAAGCTACAAACTGATTTGCTTATTTCACATGCTCAGTTCTTTTCTTAATTTGAATTAGTTGCCAACGTATGAAAATTGAGAAAAAAAATAACATTAGATTGTTATATGACATTTGTATCTGTAGTATCAGACTGTGGAAAATCAAAAATCAGAACTAAACAATCTAGTGTTACTGCTTTATTTCTAAAAGGAAGATTTTTAATATTATTTCTAAATTTATTATTTTCATATTTCTAAACATGCTAATTTTCTAGTTATTAACCCTCCTTTTGATATGTCTAGGATTATTTTATCTGAGAAATCATAATTTCTTAAAAAAACAAAAGTTAAAAAAAAAACCCCTTCTTGAAAAATCTACTCAAAGAAATCCAGACAATTAAGCCATGTATCAGGAAAAGGATTGGTGGTAAGCAATGTATCCAATTCAAAATAAAGTGAATAAGAGACAAGTCATGCAAATACCATTAATAAACAGACTAAGTGTTACAAACTTTGAGAAAGTTACTGAAACAAATTAGGAAAGGTAGAGGAAAGTTATACCAACTATAAGAGTGCTAATGTTCTCTTCTTTCATGGCAAGGGTTGATACTGCCTAAATGTGAAACATCAAGATTTTTAAAAATTTATAATTAACATACAGTATTATAGTAGTTTCAGGTGTACCACACAGTGATGCATGAAATGATCACCAAAATAAGTGCAGTTACCATCTGTTACCATACAAAGTTACAGTATTATTTACTATATTCCTTATGTGTATGTTACATCCCGTAACTTAACATATTTTACAGCTGTAAGTTTGTACCTCTTAATTCCCTTTACCTATTTTGTCCAACCCCCTACCCGCTCCCCTCTGGTAAAAACCAGTCTGTTCTCTGTATCTAGGAGTCTCTGAAACATCAAGATTTAAAAAAATAAGCTCCATATTGTGATGTTCTTCATAATCTCTTAACTGTAGAGGACTCGTTTAGGAAATTGATCAATAATTCTTTGAATTGCACTTTGGATTCTTTTTCTTTCATTATATTCAAGCTAAACTGTTTAATACTTTTTACTTAAAACTGCATTTAGGTTATGAGTACGTGGGGAATCATAATAGTATTATACTTTTAGCAGTTGGACATTTTCCATTGTAAAACTTAAAAAACTAAAAGCTTGGTACAATACAGTCCAATTTTTATAAAAAGCATATCTATTCTGTCTTCCCATCTTCCTTCTTTTTTCTGCCTGTATATCTGCAAAGAAATGTATCTAAAATATAGGTCAATCAATGTTAGTGATAACTTTATTTTTAAAATTCTTTGTACTGTAATTCTTTACAATAAGCAGGTATTATTTTTGCAAAAATGAGATTTTTTTCTTTACCAAAGCACTTTATAAAAGTATCTGTTAAGGAATTCCTACTGAAAATTAAGCAGTATGGTTCAGATATATAGCTTTCTGTTTATTTAACTTCATGTGGGACTACTGGGCTGCACCCTGCAGGCCTGCAAGCCTTGTTGTATGCCCAGCCTGGAGACTGAAGAAAGAGCTCAGAGACAGCTACAGAGACACTACTGATTTATCGGACAGAGGATCTTACACGTCTGAAGCAAAAGGTCCTGGAGCAACACCCCACTGTGCATGGCTGACGGCAGACAGGACATGGCAGCCATCTTCGCTACTTGGGAAAGAAGGAGGCTACCATCTATAGGCGGAATTGACGTCAGGTTGGCTCAACAGTTACCAGAAAAACCAGCAGCTGAGGCAGGGGGCAAGCAAGTAGGTGGTTACTGATTAAGCCCTATAATTAAGAGGATTGGGTAGTTATGTGAGTGAAGCAAGGACTGGTCAGCAGGGAATATACAGACAGCAAGGGAATAGCCATCTTGAATGGCCTGATCATACAGGTGCTAAAGCTTTCACCTAGGGTAATGGATAATAATTAGGTCCCCAACACCAGAAAGCCTCTGGGGTGGTGGTGGTGTGGAGAGGGGCTTCAAAATACCCCATCCTCAGAACTCTAACAGATAATATAATGACTAATGAATACTGCATGCATACAATACAAACACAATTCTAAGTACCCTATTTATATTAATTCATTGAACCTTAATGACAAGCCTAAAAGGTAGCTAAATAATTTTCCACATTTTACAGATGAAGTACAGTGAACTTACACACCTATCAGAGAAGCTGGATTTAAACCCATGTGTCTTCTGTTCTTAGTCACTATACCAGTGGTTCTCACATTTTGCTGCACATGGGAATGACCCAGGGATCTTTAGAAAACACCGATGTCTGGCTTCCACATGCAAATATTCTATCTAATTAATACAGGGTATGACCTGGGCAACAAGATGTTAAAAAGTTCTGGGGGTTGATTCTAATGTGAGGTAAAGCGTGGGGATCACTGAACTACACCTTTCTGCTTCTGGGTCGTCCTTGGCTAGTGGTTATCAAGCCCAGATGAACACCAAAATCCCCTGATAAGGTTTGAGAACTTCAAGGCCCCCACCCCAACCCCAGCCCAAGGGGCCTGGGCTTAGGTATTTTTTTCAATGCTTCTCAGGTGATTCCAGTCTCAAGTAGACAAAGCTTGAGAAGCACTGCAGAGGGAGACACCAGCTGCCTTCTACTTTAACGATCAGTGCCCAAACTAGTGAGGGATCTTAATTAATTCGAGGAGTATCTTTCAAATAGGGTGGGCGCACACACACACACAAAGAAACAAAGAAAAAGGAACCACTGTCAAATGTCAGAGAGCATGGTTTTTAATTCACCTACAGCCTCACAGGTTCAGAACTATTCTGGAAATAATAGGACTTGTCTCTGAGATTGAACTCAGTGTTTTCTCTGATGAAAATGTGACCTATGAGTTTCCTTAGCTACAGATTTCTTTTTTCCCCTTTAGGTAAAGGTGTTTCTCCTGGCGTTGGGCTTCATCTAGGGCTACCACAGGTGAAACAAGAGCCTATCAATAACTATCGACTTGAGGCCTCAGATTAGTGAAAGAAAAAATTTTTACAGAATATGCTAAAAGGTTACTCAGTTGAAAAGAAAATAATAAAAGAAAACTAAGGCTCAAAACTTTAGAGCTAAAAACAGAGGAATAAAATCCACAAAAGAGGGGACTTTCCTGGTGGTGCAGTGGTTAAGAATCTGCCTGCCTGGACATATTTAAAGTGATGAAGGAAAAAAACCTACAACCAAGATTACTCTACCCAGCAAGGATCTCATTCAGATTTGATGGAGAAATTAAAACCTTTACAGACAAGCAAAAGCTGAGAGAGTTCAGCACCACCAAACCAGCTTTACAACAAATGCTAAAGGAACTTCTCTAGGCAAGAAACACAAGAGAAGGAAAAGACCTACAAGAACAACCCGAAACAATTCAGTAAATGGTAATAGAACCATACATATCGATAATTACCTTAAATGTAAATGGATTAAATGCTCCCACCAAAAGACACAGACTGGCTGAATGGAAACAAAAACAAGACCCATATATATGCTGTCTACAAGAGACCCACTTCAGACCTAGGGACACATACAGACTGAAAGTGAGGGGATGGAAAAAGATATTCCATGCAAATGGAAATCAGAAGAAAGCTGGAGTAGCAATTCTCATATCAGACAAAATAGACTTTAAAGTAAAAACTATAACAAGAGACAAAGAAGGACACTATATAATGATCAAGGGATCGATCCATGAAGAAGATATAACAATTGTAAATATTTATGCACCCAACATAGGAGCACCTCAATACATAAGGCAAATACTAACAGCCATAAAAGGGGAAATCGACAGTAACACAATCATAGTAGGGGACTTTAACACCCCACTTTCACCAATGGACAGATCATCCAAAATGAAAATAAATAAGGAAACACAAGCTTTAAATGATACATTACACAAGATGGA
Organism: Physeter macrocephalus; assembly: GCF_002837175.3. Lineage (NCBI taxonomy): Eukaryota > Metazoa > Chordata > Mammalia > Artiodactyla > Physeteridae > Physeter > Physeter macrocephalus. The sequence continues at coordinate 71,105,030 of NC_041223.1, read as the reverse complement.
CTTAATTGATATTTATAGGACATTCCATCCAAAAACAACAGAATACACATTCTTCTCAAGTGCTCATGGAACACTACTACTTAATAACGAAGTGATCACTGAAGAAATCAAAGAGGAAATCAAAAAATACTTAGAAACAAATGACAATGGAGACACGACGACCCAAAACCTATGGGATGCAGCAAAAGCAGTTCTAAGAGGGAAGTTTATAGCAATACAATCCTACCTTAAGAAACAGGAAACATCTCGTATAAACAACCTAACTTTGCACCTAAAGCAACTAGAGAAAGAAGAACAAAAAAACCCCAAATTTAGCAGAAGGAAAGAAATCATGAAGATCAGATCAGAAATAAATGAAAAAGAAATGAAGGAAACAATAGCAAAGATCAATAAAACTAAAAGCTGGTTCTTTGAGAAGATAAATAAAATTGATAAACCATTAGCCAGACTCATCAAGAATAAAACGGAAAAAAAAAACGAATAAAAGGGAGAAGACGCAAATCAATAGAATTAGAAATGAAAAATGAGATGTAACAACTGACACTACAGAAATACAAAAGATTATTAGAGATTACTACAAGCAA
>NC_041223.1:71099592-71101752 GCF_002837175.3 Physeter macrocephalus | reverse complement strand
ACTCCAATAAAGATTGTAAAAAAAAAAAAAAAAAGAATCTGCCTGCCAATGCAGGGGACACAGTTCAATCCCTGGTCTGGGGAGATCTCACATGCTGTGGAGCAACTAAGCCCGTGCACCACAACTAGTGAGCCTGCACTCTAGAGCCCACAAGCCACAACTACCGAGCCTGCATGCTATAACTAACGAAGCCCACGTTCCTAGAGCCGGTGGCTCCGCAACAAGAGAAGCCACTGCAATGAGAAGCCCACACACCGCAAGGAAAAGTAGCCCTCGCTCGCCGCAACTAGAGAAAGCCCGCATGCAGCAACACAGTCAAAAATAAATTAATTTTATATTAAAAAAAAAAACCCCAAAACATTAGTCACAGTCCTTGAGAAATAAACTAAATAACTTCCAACTGAATGAAGTGGAAATCTGAGGTTGAAAGCAGAAGCACTTCTTAAAGGGAGTATCAAAAGTGAAAATATACATATGCCAGATCTGGTTTGGGACGCTAAGACCAGAGATTCTCATGTATAATATATTAATGACTAACACGTATTGAGTGCTCACAATGTACCAGGTACAACTCTAAGCCTTGGATTTGGCAAGCTGAAGTCAAAGATTCTAATGTAATAGAATCTTTGGCTCCTAGGGTACCCAGCATGAGAGAGCCACTAATTAATCATCTTGTGGGCAGTTCTCAACCATTTCTTCCCCTGGCACACAGGCACACGTAAGTCTTACACTTAGTACTCAGGTACTGAACACAAAGCCAAAAAATATCCTATCAGCCTGGCTCTAGATAGGCTCTAAATTCATTTAGGAGCTAAGCTTGCCAGGTTCAAGATCAAAATCTCCAATAACCACATAAAAACCCTAATTTTGCAGATGAAAAAGAGATCCTTATGCTTTAGCAACCAAACATGTAGGTGGCAGAACTGATATCTTATGAAAATTAGTTCTATATTTTATAACACAGTCTACAAGACGAGTTTTCAAATTCTTGAAAGATTATCAAACACTCTTCCAGATCTTAAATTACTTAAACTGTCAATTACCCCTGGTTATTCCTCAGTTCTGACTCTGATTATACTAGAGTATAATCAGGTCAGCTGTGGATGTTTGCCACCAAGAGCCAATGCACGAGTACTCCCACATCTGCAGAGATATTCTTCAGGTCTGAATTAGCTCAAAGACTCAAGCAGTCAGCAAACGAGGTATCAATGGAAACTTTAGGGTTCAGAAAAGAACTTCCCAAATGATTTGATGGGCAAGTCATTCGCAATTATTTATAATGAAAGAAATTTAGCATGGCTCTTACAGAACTTGTGGTTTGAAGCAGAACTGAATGCTAGTGGGCCTGTGAGAATAGGTTAGAAGCAAAGCACACACCTAGATAATTCAGGCAGTCACTGTAGCTCATCTGAATGTGAATGAGTAATCTTCCCAATGTAACCAGTTCTAAGCTGAAATACTTACGTTGGGAAGATATTTCAGTTTAGGACTGGATGACAACAACTGGACAAGTTTAACTGCTCCTTGAGATCACACCTGAGATCTGACAACAAAACTCCTCAGCAGTCAAGGAGGCCTCTCCTCTATTCACAGTTAGCAGTGTATCTCCTCTATCTAGTTACGTAGATATAAATTAATAAGGAGGGGAGCTTAAGGCCCTAAAATGTAACAATTACATAACAACGAAATGCAGTTTGTGAGCTTATACTGGAAAAAAAGCCTGTTGAAAAACATCAACAAAACTAGAATGGATTGTAAATTAGATAAAAATGAATCAGTGTGACTACTGAAAGCAATCTACAGTTTCAGGGCAATCCCTATCAAACCACCAATGGCATTTTTCACAGAACTAGAACAAAAAATTGCACAATTTGTATGGAAACACAAAAGACCCCGAATGGCCAAAACAATCTTGAGAAAGAAAAAGAGAGCTGGAGGAATCAGACTCCTGGACTTCAGACTATACTACAAAGCTACAGTAATCAAGACAGTATGGTACTGCCACAAAAACAGAAAAAGAGATCAATGGAACAGGATAGAAAGCCCAGAGATAAACCCACACACATATGGTCACCTTATCTTTGATAAAGGAGGCAAGAGTATACAATGGAGAAAAGACAGCCTCTTCAATAAGTGGTGCTGGGAAAACTGGACAGCTAC
>NC_041223.1:71057752-71098884 GCF_002837175.3 Physeter macrocephalus | reverse complement strand
ACACAAATACCGTATGCTAACACATATATATAGAATCTAAAAAAAAAAAAAGGTTCTGATGAACCTAGGGGCAGGACAGGAATAAAGACACAGACATAGAGAATGGACTTGAGGATGGGGGAGGGGGAAGGGTAAGCTAGGAAGAAGTGAGAGAGTAGCACTGACATATATATATTACCAAATGTAAAAACAGATAGCTAGTGGGAAGCAACTGCATAGCACAGGGAGATCAGCTGGGTGCTCTGCGACCACCTAGAGGCGTGGGATAAGGAGGGTGGGAGGGAGACGCAAGACGGAGGGGATATGGGGATATACGTATGCATATAGCTTATTCACTTTGTTATACAGCAGCAACTAACAAAACAGTATAAAGCAATTATACTCCAATAAAGATGTTAAAAAAAAAGACAATAAAAAAAGTGTATCAGTGTGATAGGAATCTAGCAGCTGTACTGTGGTTATATAAGGTAAGCCTTGCTCTTAGGAAGTAAACAATTAGGCATTAGGAGGTTACGGAGCATGATTTATGAAACCCATTCTCAAATGATACAGGAAAACAGATTATACAGATATAGAGAGAAAGATGAAGCAAATGTGGTAAAATGTTAATCGGTGAATCTGGATAAGGGTATATGGAGTTCCTTTGTACTACTCTCATGACTTTTCTCTAAGTTTGAAAATACTTCAAAATTAAAAGGAATTAAAATCAGCTGAATTTATTCTAAACTTAACTTCAAAACCTAAATGAAAAGAAAGTGAGAAAGGGAAACAAATCTACACTCTGTCATTTTGTTTCTGAGCCAGAGATAGTGCTGAACATTTTACAAAAGTCATTCTACAGAATCCAAAGAATTTCGATTTTGAGTCAGACAGTTGGGTTGGTTAATCACTGAACTCCACAATTTTGTAGCTCTGTGACTTTAGATTATTTTTTTCATCTTCTTGAGTCTCAGGGTCCTCCTCTATAAAATGGAGATAATGCTACCAAGAGCACAAGATGATTGAGATGATTAAGGGAGATGATAATATCAAGTACTGCACATCTTATCTGCATAGCACTGTGCTAAGGGTTGGGAGAGAAATCTCTATGGGACTCTTAAGTTTCTGCGTGTCTTGTAAGCAAAGCCCAAACTGCTCTTTGTTCTGGACTATCTTTCCAAGGAGGTTTATATAACAAACAGCTTTGTGAGAGAGAAATAGTGTCCCACATCAGAACAAAGGGGAACATGCCTGCTGCCATTATAAAGGTCTCAGGGTCCTCTCCTATATAACACACACACTGCCTGTGCAGGTATCATCTGACCCTCTTCACCGTGCCCTGCGGGAAGAAAAGGAGCTTGGGGAACCCACACAAGAAAATGTTGATACTCTGGCTACTACTTTCGCTGGGAATAATAAAATAATAAAAGCCTTTTATTTCGCCCAGGGCTCTCATATTTTCTGCCACCATCCATGAAATATGGTTAACTAACTTGTAGGGTAAAATCACAAACCCCTCACAGCTTTCGACACTAAGCACTTTCTGTTAGTACTACCTCATTAAACCGGATCGATAGCCCTGTAAAGTTCAGCAAAATGCTGCATGGTACAAGTAAGGTATTCTACAAATAGTTACTATTATCTTCTTCATTATCATCATCATCATTAATCCTTGCAATAATCCCGTAGACGAGAAATCAATACCATCATCTGATAGCTGATGGGTTAATTAAAAGCTGCCAAGAGTAAGTCAGTCACATTCGTGAAGGGGCTGGAATTTGAATTCTTTCCACCATGTCATCTCACAGCTTTAAAATTATGAACTCATGTGGTGAAGCTGCAAGCTTTATATTATATCCCAACAGCTATGTTTCAGGCACTTTGCTGATCTGGGGAAATAACAGTGAATAAAATATGCTCTCTGTCTTCGTGAAGCTTACACCAAAACAAGTAACACAAGACCAAATAATCGTTAACTCTTATAAGTGTTATGACAGAAGCAAACAAGGGCCTGAGATAGAGGATAACTGGAGGACATAGTTTCCAAACTATAGGTTGTCAGTTGGGAAGAAATTCAGTGATGTCCCAACCAGCATTTTTTGGAAAAATGAAGGAGCACAGAATAGAAAAGAATGCACACACATTATAAAGTATTGTTCTGTGAAACTTCCATCTGGCATAGGAAGTCATGGTATAAAATCATTTCCTTTAGGCACAGGGAATAATCTATGCAATGGGAATGCAATGGCAATGGAAAGAACTTGCTATGTTGGAAAACCAGAAAATTAGTGTGGCTACCATCCTACAGAAAGAAGGGATAGAGTGGCATGAATTGAGGTTGGAAAGAAAGATGTTAAGGTTCTGGCAGTGAGTTTGTGTAGTTTTAAACAGATAAGTGATATGATTTGATTTACATTCTAGAAGTCACTTTTGTTGCTATAAGGAGAATGGATTGGAGAGAGGGCAAGAAAGGAAACAGAAAGACCCATCAGAATGCTGGTGTAAGCAGCTGATGTAGGTGATAATGGTAGCTTGGCTTGGGGTGTGGGAATGAAGGGGCAGCAGCGATGGAAAAGAGTGGATGAATTCAAGGTATTACTCTGCAGACAGAATCAGTAGAACTTGCTGAAGTGAGCATCAGAGGTATACTCTAAACAGTCAGTCACACCCAAATATTGTGGTTCCATGCACATGCCATGCTCTACCATGTCAGTGTCTATGCACATGCTCTTCCTGAAATACCCTATCCCCACCAAGCTCTCACTCTACTCACTCAGTACACTTCTACACATCCTCTCCTCAGGATGAAGCCCCAACACAGCCTTCTCCGACACTAAGAAGCTGTCTTCTCCATATTCCCTTAGCACTTCACAAACGCTTCTAACATAGTGGTTATAGACTGCACTGCAATTACCTGTTTATACAGCTGTTTCTCAAGTTACTCTGGAGCCATGCCAGGGCAGAAACCATATTCCATTCACTTTCAACCTGGGGACTGATAGTGCTTAGAAAACTTTAGACTCAAAGAACCAGAGAAATGGCAACATAAAAAAATCCCAGCTTTGTCACTGGTTTTGAAGATGGAAAAATGAGGCCGTGAGCCGGTGTAGGAGTGGCCAAGATGACTGAGTAGGAAGACCCTGAACTCACCTCCTCCCAGGGGCACACCAAAATTACAACTATTTACAGAGCAACTATTGATGACAAAGACCCAAAGACTAGCAGAAAATGTCTTCTTACAATTAAAGACACAAAGAAGGAACCACAACTAGATGGATAGGAAGGGTGGAGAACAGTATAGTCAAGACCCATACCCCGAGATGGGCAACCCACAAAAGGGAGGAAAATTACAACAGCAGAGGTTCTCCCAAAGGAGTCAGGGGTCTGAGCCCCACAACAGGCTCCCCAGCCTGGAGGTCTTACAAAAGGAAGACAAGTTCTCAGAACATTTGGCTTTGAAGGGTAGTGGGGCTTACTTTCAGGAGAGCCAGAGGGCTATAGCAAACAGACTCTGCTTTTAAAGGGCACACACGAAATCTCATACACTCTGAGACCTGGCAGAAGCAGTAATTTGAAAGGAGCAAAAATAAATAAATGAGCCTATATCAAACTAAAAAACTTTTGCACAGCAAAGGAAACTACCAACAAAATGAAAAAGCCCACCTACTGAATGGGAGAATATACTTGCAAATGATATATCTGACAAGGGGTTAACATCCAAAATATACAGAGAACTAATAAAACTCAACATCAAAAAAAACCCAAACAAACTCCAAAACCCCAGAAAACAAAAAAACCCAACAACCCAATTAAAAAATGGGTAGGCGACCTGAACAGACATTTTCCCAAGATATACGGATGGCCAACTGGCACATGAAAAGATGCTCAACATCACTAATCATCAGGCACATGCAGATCAAAACAACGAGATATCAATTCACACCTATCAGAATGGCTATTATCAAAAGACAACAAATAAAAAGTGTCGGTGAGGATGTGGATAAAAGGGAACACTTGTGCACTAACATTGGGAATGTAAATTGGTGAAGCCACTATGTAAAATAGTTTGGAGATTTCTCAAAAAGTTAAAAATAGAACTACCATACAATCTATGAATTCCACTTCTAGGTGTATATATCCAAGGAAAATAAGAACACTAATTCAAAAAGATATATGCACCCCTGTGTTCATTATAGCATTATTTACTACAGTCAAGGTATGGAAGCAATGTCAGTGCCCATCAATGGATGTATGGATAAAGAAGATGTGGTGTAGGTATACCATGGACTATTATTCAGCTATAAAAAAAAAAAAAGGAGTCTTACCATTCATGACGACATGGATGGATCTAGAGGATATTATGCTATATAAGTCACACAGAGAAAGGGAAATACAAATGAACAACCATAACCAAACAGGAACAGAGTTATAGCTACAGAGAACAATTGGTTGCTGGTGGGGAAGTGCTGGAGGGAGGAGAGAAATAGGTGAAGGAGATTAAAAAAAAAGAAAACTGTAGATTCATTAATCAAAATTTGCTGAATGAATATACCCTTTAGTGTAATACACTCCTTCACTCCTAAACTAGGTAAGGACCCTCATTCACAGAGGTATGTATTGCACACATTTCTATTTTATTTATTTTTATCCTTGTTTCAGATCATCTCTTTGTTAATTAATTAATTAATTTTGGGGGCTGAGTTGGGTCTTCGTTGCTGTGCATGGGCTTTCTCTAGTTGTGGTGAGCGGGGGCTACTCTTTGTTGTTGTGCACAGGCTTCGCATTGCGGTGGCTTCTCTTGTTGTGGAGCACGGGCTCTAGGCGCGTGGGCTTCAGTAGTTGTGGCATGCGGGCTCAGCAGTTGTGGCTCGCGGGCTCTAGAGTGCAAGCTCAGCAGTTGTGGTGCACAGGTCTAGTTGCTCTGAGGCATGTGGGATCTTCCCGGACCAGGGCTCGAACCTGTGTCCCCTGCATCGGCAGGTGGATTCCTAACCACTGTGCCACCAGGGATGTCCCAGATCATCTCCTGATGACCTTTTGTTTGGGGAAATATACATTTACTTGGTTTATGTTGTCAGACAACTCTATTACATTCTGTTTAATGATCAGATCATGCTCCTTGCCTTCATAAACTAAACAGCATAGCGTGTAAGAAGGAGCCGATTTTGGGCTCCCCTGGTGGCGCAGTGGTTGCGCGTCCACCTGCCGATGCAGGGGAACCGGGTTCGCACCCCGATCTGGGAGGATCCCACATGCCGCGGAGCGGCTGGGCCCGTGAGCCATGGCCGCTGAGTCTACGCGTCCGGAGCCTGTGCTCCGCGACGGAAGAGGCCACAACAGAGGGAGGCCCGCATACCACAAAAAACAAAAAACAAAGAAGGAGCCGATTTTGAAGTTAGACATATCTCTGTTCATAAACCAACTCTTCAATTTATTGACCAGGAGATGTGGGTAGCTTATTTAATCTCTCTAGATCTCAATTTGCTCAACTGTATCATAAGGTTAATACTTCTCTGTTTTAGGGTTGTTTCAGGGCTTAAATGTGAACGTGAAGTAATTAGCACAAATATGCTCAATACATATGAATTCCTGTTTCTCCGACGTGCTTTCTTTACAAGGAAGAATATAGCCTTTGCAAAACTAAACACAAATTTCTTCTGGTCATGGCACCATCTTGACCTAAGGGCTTCGAATGGAGCCACCTCACACACACAAAGCTTGGACACTGAGGTCTAAAGCTACCACGCTAGACATAGTTTACTGTCCACATTAACATGACTTTATTATTCCTTTGTCTTAATTAGCATAATTTTACTCTTCTGGGAGACTGCTGCCCAGACAAATAACTAGATTGTTCACTATAGGAACTTCCTGAAAAATCTATCAATTCTGCAATATAAAGAAAGCATCAACAGTTCATGTCCTAAGAGTTCTTGCTCTTTCCATCAATCTTTTTTTTTTTTTTTTTTTGGCTCCGTGCGGCATGTGGGATCTCAGTTTCCCGACGAGGGATCGAACCCGTGCCCCCTGCAGTGGAAGTGGTGAGCCCTAACCACTGGACCGCCAGGGAAGTCCCCCATCAATCTTAAAACTGTTAAGATCAGTATCCAATCCTCATCAAGCCATCTCCTCCACTTTCCTGTCCTCTCACCCTCTGCCACTGAAAGACCAGCCTTAAACCATACTTCAAATGCCTTCCCAGCGACAGACACTACCAAAGCTCTGTTGCGTTAGCCCAGTAAGCCATGAACCCAGCTTTTTCTTATCAAATGGTCCATTGGTGATACTTGGGAAGCTGGCACTGGAAAGGGCAGTACTGTTGCAGCAAAAATAGAAATGAAGTTTTCCCTCTCCTGAGAACAAGGAAAATAAAGGGAACAGTGAACAGGCTAGAGAAGAAAATAACCTGGCCTGAAAGAGTTAATCACTCCTAGTTTTTTTTTTTTAACTGTTACTAATCTATAGTATCTGTTAACTAGATTTGTACTTCACAAAGCTAACCTATTACTTTTTTTTTCTTTTGATTGCATTTATTTTTTTTAACATCTTTATTGGAGTATAATTGCTTTACAATGGTGTGTTAGTTCTGCTGTATAACAAAGTGAATACATATACATATGTTCCCATATCTCTTCCCTCTGGCGTCTCCCTCCCTGCCACCCTCCCTATCCCACCCCTCTAGGTGGTCACAAACCACGTAGCTGATCTCCCTGTGCTACGCGGCTGCTTCCCACTAGCTATCCACCCTATGTAAATTACATCCTGGACTCCCTTGTAGCAGATCACCCTTGTAGCATTTGCATTTCAGAAAAGAGGTCACAGGCCGATAACCCAGAGACAAATGGACCCAATTACGGGGCTGCCTGACGCCAGCTGTGACTATTTTGAAATAATGCAGTAAGAAGAAGAATGCAGGACCTTGACTACTTTGATCCTTATCTTATACCCCGGACTGCTGCGAGCCCTACATATAAAATCTTCTCCGATTCCCGAAGGAGAGGGGGACAAAGTTCTTGAGGCGCTAGCCTGCTGTGTTTTCCCTTCTGCCTGGCAGAAAAATAAAGCCATCTCTCTCTTCCTCCAAAATCTGTCTCCGTATTTCTGTTCGGTGTTGGTGCACAGGGAAGCCGATATTTCGGCAACGGTACATCTCCAAGCATTAAAGTCAAGACAGAAGGATTTCCAGAAATGCTGTAAAAGTGAACTAAATGAAATATATATTATATGCCAGACAAAGTATGTCCACCAATGTGTCCATTAAAAGGAAATGGGTTTGTCAGAACTACAACAGAAAGTTGTGTTGAAAAACTGCAGAGTTGGCCGACGCGTTTTAAAAATTATTTCTGATGAAATCTAATGTTCCAGTGTTTTATTCCCATCCTCATGACAGAGCTGTTCAAATACTGAAACCGAGTCCCCCTAAAACCGAGTCCCTCTGCCAAGTTTATGATTAACCTCTCTATCCAAAACGCTATTCCCTTTCTTGTCTAACACCTGTTCGCCTCAAGACTGAGGAGGAGTATCAAAGAAAAGCGGGGATTGAAACCGAGCAGGACCCTGCGGGGCCCTCCCAGGTACAAAAGACTTTGTTTCCTTGTTTCTCATTTGTAGGAAAAAGGCTTAGCCCCCTAGACTTTCGCCGAGTTCCAAAGGGCAGATGGAAACAGTTACTCATCAGAAAAGAGAGGGCACACAGAAACAAAGGAAAAGCAGTAAAACAACAGAGCAGCGAAAAAGCGGAATCCTAGTTCCCCCTCAGGGGATACACATAATATACTGTATCTTAGAGTTCTTCTACTGGAACTAAGGCCCCAACCCAGGTGGAGGATGGTAACTACTAGCTAAGAACCCAGACTGGTCAGAACCTAGGGAATGAGATGTTGATCTTTTCTGACCCTGGTGACTTCTACTAAAGCCTGTACTCTCAACCTTTGCCCCAATTCTATATTGAATTCACCTCTGCTCAAGCCCCTTCATGAATATGCACATACCTTGAGCTTAAAACTTCCCCAATTTTGCCATCTGGGGAGATACTGCTTCGGGAAATATCACCCCTCGCCCGTCCCCCTCCCCTTCTCCTTACTTGCTGCAAGTAATAAATCCTTCCTTCTCCAGATCTTTGGTTTGGTTGTGTCTTTTGCCCCCATGCTCACCAAGAGGCAAACCCAGTTTTCCGGTAACAATATGCCTCAGAATCAAGAAAAACAGGGTCTCATGTTATCTTTGGAGTTACCAAAAGTAATGCTAGGACAGGCAGCGAAAATGACTGGAAAAGAAATGACCAGTTTTTAAACTAGATCCTTTCAAATGACAATTAAGATCCATCATCAACTTCACTAAGCGTATGGCGCACTAATTTCTAAAGGGTCTAATCACGGCCCACTGACTTGCCACCCAGGTAAAGCACACTGAGCTGTCAGGCGGTAAGACGTGAGGGAAGCAACATGTGCCTCTCAAGGTTTACTTTTTCACCCTGAGAAACTGATCTGGGCCGCAAACTCGACTCTCGACTGGGTTTGCCTCGGCGGCTCAAGCAGCTCCAAAAAGGGGGAAGGAGGCAGCAGAAACAAAAACAGGGTATCCGCGGAACCCGCCCTCCCGATGACTGGGGACTGGCCCGTAGCGGAATTCGGGGCGCGGGGGCCCTCTTTATGCCAGTTTCCGGGCCCGTACCTGACAGGCGATAGACCTGCGGAAGCCGCACGCCATGTCTGTCTCCACGAAGCCGGTCCCAGCTGGATGGTGTTGAGCTTCGCCCCGCCCTCCTCTGCACGCCCCGCCTCCGCGTTCAGGAAGCCCGCCCCGGAAGGTGCTGCCAGCCAATCAAGGAGCCGCGTGGCCCACCACTAACCTCTGCCCCGATGCCGCGGGGGAGCGCGGGAAATTCCGGGTGCATCTGGAATTTCGCAGGTGGCGAGGACTATGGCCACGTCTTCGGTGTCCAAGGTATGTGGGGGCGGGCGCCCACTGGGACAACACAGCTGCCTCATTCCCTTGTGAAGAAGGGATGAAGCGGAGGTTACGTAGACCTCGTTGTACCAGCTCGAGGGGAGGGGATGGCTGGCCGAGCTGGGGCGTCTTTGCTCCACGTCCAGTGGAGGCCAGCTTTGCTTGGGGAGCGAAAACGCCGATCTGCCCTAGTGTTCTTTCTGCCTCGGAGGAATTTTAAGTTCTGGTTTGTGGAGGTCGGATGCCCCGAGGATGTGTCCTAGTCTCCTCTCCTTTTTCCTTCTCATGTATATTTATTGTGAGCCAAAGGCTCTGTTAGGTACCGAGATACAAGTGGTAAACAAAATAAACAGATATTTCCATCATTACCGAAAATTGTATTCGACAGTGCTGTTACAGACCAAGTAAAGTAAGACCTTTAGTAATATTGGGAGTACGGCCGGAAGCCCCTGAAAGTTAAGCTATCTGATAAAGCTGAGAGTGCAGATAAGTTGCAAAGGCATTTGTCCCGGTGTTGAAACAGTAAATTAATGAAGAAGGCTCTACCATGGATTTAATTTTTAATTTTGATCAAAATTACATTAAAATAAAATGATGAGACTCAGTGCCTTCCAAGACTACATATCCAGGAGGAACTACGAGCCATAGGATTTTTTTTTTAACATCTTTATTGGAGTATAATTGCTTTACAATGGTGTGTTAGTTTCTGCTTTACAACAAAGTGAATCAGTTATACATATACATATGTTCCCAAGCGTATTCCCATGAGACTCAGTGCCTTCCAAGACTACATATCCAGGAGGAACTACGAGCCATAGGATTTTTTTTTTAACATCTTTATTGGAGTATAATTGCTTTACAATGGTGTGTTAGTTTCTGCTTTACAACAAAGTGAATCAGTTATACATATACATATGTTCCCAAGCGTACTGAAGACTGACCGACTGTGATGTTAGGCGTAAATGCCAGAAGAGCTTAACTGCTAGTATTTTTTATGAGGAATGGTACTGTTTTTGTTTTGTCCTGGTTATAAAGTTCCATAGGTTTTCAGTGGTCTGTCCCCTAGTCCTTTTTGTTGCATACGCCTTTCTTATTTTTGTGTATCTTGCAGAATTGTGAGAGGTTTGTTTTTTTGGTTTTGTTTTTTTCAGGAAAACGTTTATGACAAGAGAAATGCTTGTATTGAGATGATGATGAAGGAGACCTTACCTAAATAAGAATCTTTAAGGATTATTTCATTGGTTCATGGAAGTGTCAGCTCCTTTTTTTTTTCCCCTGTCTAAACTTTCCTTGTCATATCTTTTGACTCTTGGTTCTCATTTCTTCCATCTCCAACACCATCACTTGATCAGTAGTGAAAAGTGGATAACGATATTACTCCTGCTGCCCTACATCGGGATCCATTCCCAGCACTCTTCATGTCTCACTCCTTCATAGCTCCTTTTCCTGCTCCTGAATTACAGGTGGCTGTAGAAAGGAGGCAGTGACAAGCTTGTCATGGCACCAAATGATTTTTCTAAAAAAATTTGTGTGTTTTAAATAGTTCCGTTAGTTGCAGATATAAGAACGTAAGGCGCAGTTCTTATTTTGGACGCTGTAATCCGAATGGTCAGTTTATATTTGTACAGCAGTCTTTAGGTCTATCCTGAGATGACTTTTTCTAGCTATATTTCTTTCATTCTTTCATTTTCCATAGAAATGGGAATCTAAGAAGCTGCCCATGATGTACGGCTTTAGAATTGGTAGAACAAATGTGGGACCAGCAGCTTACGGCCTGTGTGTCACTAGTCAGATAATAACATGAGACTAAATGTAGCTAGGAAATTACCAGAAAAATTATTTGGCAAGCATTGGTCCATTATGTATACTGATTGCCTAATGTATGTGTTAACACTATCCTAAACATTGGGGAGACAGTTATGAATTAAATGCAGTCTGTACTCTGAAGGTGCTCACAAGCTACTTGGGGAGGGACTTCCCTGGCGGTCCAGTGGTTAAGACTCCACGCTTCCACTGCAGGGGGCACGGGTTCGATCCCTGGTCAGGGAACTAAGATCCCACATGTGCCACACACACAAAAAAAAGATGATAAAATATATATATATATATATAAAACTACTTGGAGAGACAGCTCCATAAATAACTATCATACATAGTAAGAGTGACTTAAAACAAAGCGAAATGAAGATATTCAGGTACTGTGAGCTATTAGGGGAAAGAATAATTCTGACCAGAGACTTGGAGAAGGTTTCCCAAAGCAGGTGAGTTTGAGTTGAACTTTAATGGACAAATGAATAAGAATTTATCTGATGAAGAAAGGTATGTAAGGTGAATCAATAGCCAAAACTGTCTGTGTCCTGTCAAGGTTCTAGATACTTGGAATTTAATTTAATAATAAATACTTCTTTTGAGATGAGAGGGCATCAGTAGTTTTAATCATCTTGATTTTCATTTAATGTATAGTACTAATTTTCTTTCTTCACTAGGTTTTATAAAAATGGAGCCTTTCTGGGTTTAAATTTCATCAGCTTTTATTTTCTTTGTCTGTCTCTTAGATTAGGTCTCAAAGAGCAAAATCAAAGATGAGCTTCCCATGGGAAGGAGAAAGAAGTGGTTAGTCCCCTTGTTGTTTAAGAATTTTTCCTTCTGTAATTCAGATTGAAGAAAGATAATTTCTTAGCACTTTAAACGCCTTAAAAAGAAAAAAATCTGCTTATCCATAAAATACTAGGTTAATTCCGATTTGTCTGCTTCTTGGCTGCTTGACTTTATGCTTTTTTTCTCTCTTTCTTTTTTATAGGGTTGCTTTGTGTTTAAGCCAGACTTCAAGAAGAGAAAGATCTCTGTGCCAATAGGTAAGATGTCTTAATATCAGATGTGTTAGTTTTCCTCCCCCAAGTCTTGAACTAACCTAACTCTTATTGAATTAGTAATTCTCCTGTCTAAGCTTGCTTTACTTACCATGTTGATACAGAAGTTATGTTCCAAGGCATAGGACAAAGCGATAAGGGGCACTCCCCAGGGCTCTAATCTAAAAGGGAATCCAAATGTACCATCAAAAGGCAATTCGAAATTTCCTTCAAAGGGTATGTCACCATTCTTTAAAAGAGATTTGTCTTAAAAATCTCAGTGATTTCTTGGGATGAGGTAGGGAGTATTGACTGCAGAAGGGCAGGGGTACCTTTTGTTTTTTTGGCTGTGTTGGGTCTTCGTTGAGGCATGCGGGATCTTTTGTTGTGGTGCGAGATCTTCGTTGTGGCACACGGACTTCTCTCTAGTTGTGGCGTGCGGGTTTTCTCTCTCTCGTTGTGGCGTGTGGGTTTTCTCTCTCTAGTTGTGGTGTGTGGGTTTTCTCGCTGTAGTTGTGGCTCGCGGGCTCCAGAGTGCGTGGGCTCTGTAGCCTGTGGCACGCGGGCTCTCTCATTGAGGCATGCAGGCTCAGTAGTTGTGGCGGGCAGCCTTAGTTGCTCCGTGGCATGTGAGAATCTTAGTTCCCCGACCAGGGATTGAACCCGTGTCCCCTGCATTGGAAGGCAGATTCTTTACCACTGGACCACCAGGGAAGTCCCAAGAGGGACTTTTGGAGTGATGGGAATGTTCTCTAGACAGAGGATGGTTATGTGAGTGTATACCTTTGTTAGGACATATCAAACTGTTAAAATGGGCATATTTTATTATTTGTAAGTTATACTGCAATAAAATTAAATTATTTTAAAAAAATATTGTCTTCACATTCTTTACTTATCTCCAGATATCTGTTTAGTGATCAAGTTAAGAAGACTTGACTAGTTCAAACAAATCAAGATGTTATTATCAGTCAGAAAATGTTTATTGCACTGGTTCACAATGGGGCCTGCAGATTAGAATCACTTGGGGAACTTTTTTTAAAAAAACTGATTTTTTTTTTTTTGGTGTAATTGTAGATTCACATGCAGTTGTAAGAAAGAGTGTAGAGAGTTCCCTTGAACCCTCACCCAGTTATCCCCAGTGGTAATGTATTGCATGACTATAGTACAGTATCACAACCAGCACACTGACAGTGGGACAATCCATCGACCTTATTCTGATTTCAACTTGGAAAGTTTCTTAAAAACACCAATGCCCAAACCGCAGCCCAGACCAACTGAATCAGTATCTTTGGGAATGGGACCCAGGTGTTGGTATTTTTTAAAAGGTCCTCTTAGGCATGTTGAGTATTTACACTCACTATTCAGCACTGTGAAGATTAATTCGGATGGAAAAATTATGGTGTGCAATTAAGCATATTCATTCACACTCATTTTTAAATTTTGAATTAAAAAAGAAAAACTGGACTATGCTATTGTTTGACTAAGGAGATAAACAGCTCCAATATATACAATTGGATTTTTCTAAATCATCTCATGATGTAGACCTTTAAGGTGTTAATCCTTCAATTTGAGACCAGCTAGGTAAAGTACCTGTGCTCAGGGAGCAAATAATAAAATAATGGTCCATATTGAGGGCAATAGAGGGTAGAAAGTACGACTTAAAATAAGAATGCAGTTTCTCATTAACAGGAGAATAAACAGTGGTGTTGAACTTTACACTCATAGATTTAGTCTCAAAAAAACCTGAAGCTTTCTATATTCCTTGCCCTCCTCACCTCCCCAGATAAAAAGTGACAGTGATGGACTTGGAAAGAGTGAACGAAGAAGAGCTACATTATAAATTATTTGGTTTTTAAGTGATTGACTTATCAACATATTTCTTTAATGTTGGAGATTGCTAAACTGAACTAGAAATAGTTCATTTTCAGAGAAAAATTCAAGACTTGTTCCCCAGTTATCCATGAAGGATACATAGCATGAAATGACATCTGATATCATGAGCAATGTCATTATAACTAATAAAAACACTAACATTTATTGAGTGTTTTTTACGTGCCAGACTATTTTAAGCACTTTATGTGTGTTAAACTATGAAGAAAGTATTATTATCTCCATTAAAGTATATCAGGATATTTAGATGTAGAAAGAACTTTCTCAGTGATAGTGCTAGCAAGTGGAGAGCTGGGATTTGAAACCAAGCTGTCTGATCCCAGAGCCTAAGGTCTAACCACTACCTAGTACTGTTTCTCATAATACAAGGCAAGTTTTTGCTTAGAACTTTTTGTATTGAATTTCAGCTGTAATTTATTAAGATTTGTGAGTCAATGACAATTAGAAGGAAAGTTCCTTAACATGGAATAGAATTTCTGTTCCAAACTATCAGTTAACATTAAAACTTGTTGGGAGGATACTAGCAGCATCTCAGTGAAATCAGGAAAAAATGTGTACTTTCACAATTATTATTTAATACCATGAAAGTTCTAGCTGTTGCAATAAAATACCTAGCAGTAAACAACAAGAAATATGAAGGAGAGTAGAAAACCGTAAGTCATGTAAACTATTTGAGTAAAAAAAGAGACCTGTAGTGTTTTGGGATGTGAAATTTTGGAAACGTATTTAAAAATGTCATTTCTCCCCAAATCAATCTACAGATTTTATTTTATCCAGTCAAGCACCAGGGTAATTAATTGTGAGAAATGACAAAATTAATTTGGGAGAATGTCTTAAATTTTTTTAAAAATTATTTTATTTATTTATTTATTTATTTATTTATTTAGGGCTGTGTTGGGTCTTTGCTGTTGTGCATGGGCTTTCTCTAGTTGCAGCGAGCAGGGGCTACTCTCTGTTGTGGTGCGCGGGCTTCTCATTGTGATGGCTTCTCTTGTTGCAGAGCACGGGCTCTAGGCGCGCGGGCTTCAGTAGTTGCGGCACGCGGGCTCAGCAGTTGTGGCGCGCAGGCTCAGCTGTGGAGCACGGGCTTAGTTGCTCCATGGCATGTGGGATCTTCCCGGACCAGGGCTTGAACCTTGTCCCCTGCATTGGCAGGCGGATTCTTAACCATTGGGCCATCAGGGAAGCCCTTAAATTTTTTTGAAAGAGAATAATGTTTGGTGGCGCTGGGAGGAAGCTCTGGATCTGTTTGATGTTAGAATGCACACTACAAAGCTCTAACAGTTACAGGAGTTCAGGACTGCCATGGGAGTAGAACTGGATTCAGTAGAACAAAAGAAGTTCAAAAACAGTTTCAAGTGCATATGTAAGTATTCAGACAATAAGGGCATCTGACATGGGTGGGAGAAAGGATGGATTATCCAATAAGTGTATCTCTTTCAAACTGAAAGTTATAACCAAAGTGTGAGTCATGAAATCAGGTTAGTGGATCTTGATAGTTTTAAAAAAGAGAAGAGAAAACATTGGCTGTCACATGATAATGAGAAGTATTGTTTTATGGGACTTTTGTTTTTTTCTTAGATTCATGTGTATTGGATTATGATGTAAAATGTGTTCCTTAATATGGATCATGGTTAGAAAGTTTGGAAACCATTGCAATAAATAGTGTGTTGATAAATGGCTAATCATTTAGAGGAAGCCATTCAAGAAGGATATAAAATACAGACTAAATAAAAGACTGCACTAAACTATTTCAGCTAAGCAAAGAATAAGAATAGTAGTAATAAGAATCATTTAATAAAGAAGAGTTCAAAGCAAATATGTGAAGCAAAGTATACAGAGCCTTATCATAAGAGCAGATAATGAAAATATGTTAATATTAAATGTATATACTTCAAACCAAAACCATTAAATAAAAACTGTTAGAAGTTCAAAAGTAAATGATAGAAATACAATCGAAAAATTAAAAAGATTTTAAACTTACAAATACCATTAATATAGTAAAAATATAAGATATATAAATAAATTAAATATAAAGGATATTGAATGTTACCTATCCCCAAATATATATATTTTTGATACTTGTAAAAAAAATTCAACCCCATCACTTACTTTGCACAGAGATTTTCTAACTATTATTATGTAAAAAAGAAACTGACTTGTTTCCTTCTGTGTTTTTAGAGGACTATTTTAATAAAGGGAAAAATGAGTCTGAGGACAGTAAGCTTCGCTTTGAAACTTACCAGTTGATATGGCAGCAGATGAAATCTGAAACTGAGGTGAATACTTTTTTTTAATAGCTTAACGTTTCTTTAATATCATAAATCTCATATTTGTTCCTTCCCGTTTTCCTTTCTACCAATTTATAAGAGTGTTGATGAAACATATGTAATCTTGGTTAAGTGTAATCTGTATATCCTAAAAAAAAAAAACCCTTATCTTTCAAGTATTAAGCATAGCTTCAGGTTTTGGAACATATGTTTATAATTATCGCTGCTAATGCACAGGCCCTTTACATATCCTCACATCTTTCAAATGGTGGCACTCCTATAATTATCCATTCAGTTACACAAGTAAGAAATCAAGCTATTTGTAAACCACTTCATTCCCTCATCCTCGTATTCAGTTACCATGTTCTTTATAATTCAGCCCTGAAAAGTTTCTCCACTGTAGCAGATTTGTAGATGTAGGGCCAACATTTTGAGGGAACTTGTTTTGTTCGACCAACACAGGATTGTGTTTCCTGTTTTTTAATGCCTTTGGAGGGTTACGCACTTTCCAGTTTGTTACTGCTTCCTACCACTCTCTACTGCTTTACACCTGGTGGCTTTGCTCCTTCATGTATTCCTTGGAACCCTTGAAGCAATTTGGGTTTGTGATTTCTAGTTTAGGAAACCTAAATGGTCATAATAGATTGTCATAGTCTCCTCTTAACTGATGTGCCTGCCTCTGATGTCACACCCTTCTGGTCTGTCATTAGTCCCTATGCCACTATTGGCCAAATCCCGTCAGGCAGATCCCGGCTACAGGGGTTTTCCAGCCCCGCTACCAGTACAGCCCCTCCAGTCCCCTCTAATCTGGCCTTCACAGTACTGCCAGATGAACCCTTCTTAACCTTGATTTAATCATGCCTCTGCTCCAAATCCCTATAATGGTTCTCCCCACAGTACAAAACCTAAACCCTTTAACATCAAATATATATTTCCTTGGTATAATCCCTTGAGTATTTGTCCAGCTTCATTCCTGGCCACTTCTCATGTTCTTATTCTTAGCTATATCTGTGGTTCCCCAGATGTTTTGTGCTTTTTTCCCTGATTGCCTCCTCCACTCCCTCCTTCTTAACTTTCTTTCCTCCACCATCACCTCCTGCATCACTTGCTCTAATTCTTTGGCTCAAATATATCACCTGCTTAGCTTAAGGTGGATGATCCTACTCTTTGTTCCTGTATTATCATAGCACTCTATGCAATGTATTTCAATTTAATTGTAAGTGTTCTAGCTCAATTTTTTCACTTTTTTTAGGGAAGAGACTCTTTCATTTGTAAGGTGGTTAGTAAATGTTTGTTGAATGAATAAATGAGATTCTTTAAGGAGGGAATTCAGAGCACTGTTCACTGGAGATTTAAGGAAAAACAATTTTTAATTTCATCTATCTTATAATTATTTTACATGTGATCTTTGGAATTGAAATCATGACAGTTTTCTTTCCCACACTTGGAAAGATGTATCAGATTACTGCTAAAAATAATTCATAAAGTTTTGTGGTTTTTTTGTAGCGACTACAAGAGGAATTAAATAAAAACCTGTTTGACAGTCTAATTGAATTTCTGCAGAAGTCTCATTCTGGGTTCCAGAAGAATTCAAGAGACTGGGGCTGTCAAATAAAACTCAGAGAAATTCCAACTGCTGCTCTTGTTCTAGGTACATATGTGTGTGTGTGTTTTTTGTAATAGTGGTTTTGTTGTTGAGAATAGTGGGAATCACCTGTTCTGATAAAGTTGTTTTGTCTTTTTCATTTACAGAATTAAACCAATTAAAGTTTGCATACTTCCAAAACCAATAAACGTTCCTTATACTGACCATACATCTGTAAATTAAAAGAAATTGATCTAGGGTTAGTTAGTACCCTCCTCACCTTTTTGTCAGAAAAATGAAGGGGAAATATATTGGTGTTACTCTTTCTTCCTTAGTTATTTGAATCTGAGATTTGAATTCAGTAATAAAGAAACTACCAGTATGTTGATAGATACGATTTTTATACTTTATCATATCTTCAATGAAATTACTCTATGACCTTAATTTTATTTCCCTGTGCTTATTTTTTCAATCTTGGATTGTTTTGTAATGTATTAATATTAATGGTGTGAAGGGGGTTTCGATGAACTATATATAAGTTGCTTTCAGATTGCAGATTGTAAACTTTTTAGGTACTTAAGTATCCATCATTAATATCCCATTTTAACCAAACATCTGGATTGCACGATAATGGAAAAAATTTCTTTGGACTATTAGCGAATTTTCTTCATTCCTTCTGAAAGGAAAGTTGGATTTATTTGGATTCCAAACATGCTCTTCATTGTATTTCCAATTTTTTGTTTATTCAAGGTTTTTATACTAGTGAGCTCTGAGATAAGAAATTATTTCTGTTGTTAATACTGCCTCTAATACTGTTTAAATCTTATTCCTGATATTCAGGGCAATACTTCTCAAACCTTAATGATACCTCCAGAGGATCTTAGTAAACAGAGATTTTCGTTAATAGGTCTAGGGTGGGGCTGGAAACTGCATTTCTAACAGGCTTCCGGGTAATGCCCATATTGCCAATTCCAGGATCCCTCTGAGTAACAAGACTCCAGAGAATGATTTTTATAATGCTGTGGACCAGCTTTTCCGTGCAGCCTGCCACTTAATTTCAAACCCCTTCCATTTATGGATGAGAAACTGAGGCCCAGTGACGGCTGGCTTGTACTGTTGGGTGCTTTGTTTCTCTCCCGCCAGGTTACAGCAATTGGAAGTAGAGTGGGGGAAACACAGTCAAGAGGGAAGGCCTGATAGGTTGTTGTGAGAGAACTGTTGAAATCCGTTCTCTGGCTGCCGTCGTAGGAGAAAAGAAGCTAATGGAAGTCATAAGTTTCAAAGTCAGTGGTCGGAGGAGAACATTTTTCCAATTGAAGACATTGTTGATTATCTTGTTTTCAGTAGGCAAATCCATTGTTTTAAGGAACATAGTGTTAAATAGTTAATAAAGTCTGTCAGTGAAAGACAAGAGAAGCCAATGTTTTATTAAACTCCCAAATTTGTTCAGTGATGCAGTATCACATTCCTAGACCATAATGCATGCTAAATACCATTTTGATATCTGTACCCAAAGAATACTTATACAGTTACCCAGTTATACATTTTCTGTTTTCAAAAAGGTATATATGTCCATTTTAAAATAGCTGGCCTACATTTTTATTTGTTTCCTAGAAAAAAAATTTGCTTACTGTGGTGGTCTGGATGATTCTGCACCTTTTCTTTTCCTTCCAAGCACTTGAAGATTTTTTGTTGTTGTTGAATTTTTGAATTTTATTTTATTTTTTTATACAGCAGGTTCTTATTAGTTATCCATTTTATACATATTAGTGTATATGTGTCAATCCCAATCTCTCAATTCATCTTACCACCACCCCCTCCCCGCCACTTTCTACCCTTGTTGTCCATAACGTTTGTTCTCTACATCTGTGTCTCTTATTTCTGCCCTGCAAACCGGTTCATCTGTACCATTTTTCTAGGTTCCACATATATGCGTTAAAATACGATATTCCAAGCAGTTGAAGTTTTATAGTAGCAAGTCTCAAGCAGTTTCAAGATGTCTGCTGCTGGCACCAAAGCACTTTCTAAGCACCAAAGCACTTTCTAAGCACCAAAGCACTTTCTAGAAGTCACAGATTGTGACATTAAGGAAGGTATCAGTGAATAGAATATTTTCCAAAGTAGTGGAGAAATTTCCACTGAGCTCTGATACCTGCATGCAGAGCACTAAAACTGATTTGTGGAAATGAGAACCAGGGATTCAGTAAATAATTAAAGGACTTAAAGTTTTAATTTGTTTTTAGACTCTTCCCCTAGTATACACTTACCCTTTGTATTTACTACTAAGATCATTAATAGAATTGATATTAATGATTGGATTCTTCTCAGTTATTAAGTCAGGGTCACAGTAAGGCCCTTGTTTTTGAATGATTATTTTAAAGAGCTCTTTATGAATTTGAAATTGCTTTTAAAATGTTTTCAAGGGTCAACTACACATCCCCAGTAGTTTTTTTAAAGAAAAGTCGTGCTAAATACCTTTCTTGATAAGTATAGTGTGTGCCTCTATATGTATCTTTTTAATGGAGAGCTCTTCATTTATGCAGTATGTTTTCTTAGTTTCTATTATTAATCATATTTTTAAAATATTTTAACTTATGAATTCACTTGACATGTTAAATGGCTTTTCTTGTTAAATTATTAATGATAAAAATGATGGTGTAATATTGATTTATTATCCCATAGGTGTGAATGTAACAGATCATGATTTAACATTCAGAAGTCTAACAGAAGTCCTTCAGAATAATGTTACTCCATATGTAGTTTCATTGCAAGCTAAAGATTGTCCAGGTGAAGTATAAATGCTATAACAACCTTGATGAGATGTTACATATCTCTTCCGTCCATCCGTCTCTCTAGCTTTCTGTATCCTTTTTTATTTGTGGGAGGAGCATGGCACTACATTTTTGGCAGGATGAGGTTTAGTGCCTCCAGCGTAATCTTGACTATTGTAGGACTCTCTGCCGCTTTCATTTATTCTGGCCCCACCCCTACCAATCAGCTTCACCTCCAGTAATAGTCCAGGCACTCACAAGATGTGTTCCTGAACCCAGTAAAATTTTAATAAGTTGGAAGGTTTGGGACAGGGAGTTGAGAATTGAGGACTGAGGAGCTCTTATTTAGCCCAACAGAGAAGAGACTACATACATAGGCTCATATATACAGCCTCAAATCATCTTATTATCCCACTTTGAAAGGCCACCGTGGTAAAAAAACAGTCCATTGCCAGAGCTGATCTTGGGTATCTGGAGCCATTAAATCATAAAGGATGTGGGCACTAATAGAGTAAAATGTGCTTAGATTTGGGCTGATACAAGGGCTTTAAGTGCTTATATTTATGTTCATATTCATAAATTGTTTGGAATTAAGTAAAGGCCCTTAGGGCATCTTTAAAAATGACTATAAGGAAGAGTTGTAATCAGTAAAATAACTTATGTAAATAACACTGTTGATCTCTTCTTAGGGGTCTTAAAAACCTTTTGCTGTCCAGTGTAATTTAAATACGTATTTTTCCTAATATAATTTATAGTTTTCATGTTTGCACATTTGCTTAGGTAACACTTTTATTACAGACAATAAACATAAACTTTGGCCTAGTGTTAGTCTGAATGAATGAAATTAAAATATTAGGGAGAGGATACTAATGAACCTCAATAGTTAATATGTTGTGTTACATTAGGTTAAGTGTAGAAAAACACATTCTACCCAAATAGTGTAATATACTGATCAAGAAGTTTCAGGTGTTTTAGATGTGTTTGTTTTTGTTTTTTTTGCGGTACGTGGGCCTCTCACTGTTGTGGCCTCTCCCGTTGCGGAGCACAGGCTCCGGACGCACAGGCTCAGCGGCCATGGCTCACGGGCCCGGCTGCTCCGCGGCACTTGGGATCCTCCTGGACTGGGGCACAAACCCACGTCCCCTGCATCGGCAGGCGGACTCTCAACCGCTGTGCCACCAGGGAAGCCCTAGATGTGTTTTAAGGGGATATGCTTTCTTATGTTTTATGTTCTGCAGATATGAAACATTTTTTGCAAAAGCTGGCCTCACAGTTGATGGACTGCAACGTAGGCGTGCAATCCAAAGAGAAAGAAAATGTTCAGGTCACCCAGAAAAAGATACATTATTCAATGGATTCTCTTTCCACTTGGTATATGAATGTCACACAGGTAAATGTAACCTGATAATTTTTTGCCAGGAAATTGGCATATGATTGAAGAGGTCTAGAATTATAGTAAGCATAGTACTGTTTTGTTCTAGTAAGGATACTTTTATGCAGCACTAGCTGTTAATTTCATAGAAGCTACTTATTTTTCCTAAGGCTATTAGAATTTAGAAATTTTCTTTTATCAGTATGTAGCCTAATTCCTGGGAGGTGTTTAGGTTCTTACAAGGCCATTTTATTTGTGGGAGAACGTCATCTAATGACAAAACAGCATCAGGAATTTGTTCTGCTGCAGATTCTATCTCTGTGACAGTGTCTTTATCTCTAATATGTTATCTCTAAGGTTCAGTATTTACTTTTGTGCAGTAGAACCATGCTTTCAGTACCCACTGTCGACTTAGTTTGATGAGGAATGGTCATACACACGCACACGCACATATATAATATATATGTAAATCCCCTTTGTTCCATGTTTAGAATTCTTGAGGAATAAATGCTCTGTAAGTAAAGTATGTTTAACAAGCAGATACATAAATAGAAGTCTCATTCTACCATGACAGTCTCTGGTGAAACTAAATAACCTAGATGATTCATGGATAACTGCACCATAAAACCACAGCCTTAGTCTATGATGCTGTGTAGCCAGATAGTATGGGAAAAGTTACTGTGGTGACATTTTCTGCAGAACGTATTTGCTGAAGTCATCATAAGTGAAGTTTATTTTGCTTTATATAGGGATTAAACTGGGTCTAATGCTTACCATAATATCTTAATTTGATCCACAGTTTTAGATTTTTCTAGAAATCAAATACTGCCTGCAATTTAGGTCAGAAATCTTTAAAAGATTGGGATTGGACCAGATGACATTTAAGATGATTTTCAACTTGAAATTTCTTAATAGTAGAGCAGCATGTAGTGTTATTCATTACAGTTTTTAATTAAAAATCCTGGTTCTCACTCTAAAGCAAAGCAAAATATAACATTGTACTAACAGAAAATCAGTTTTATAGAAAATACTCTCTTCTCCCCATGCTTTTCCTGTCATTTTCTCAGAGAGCAGAAAATATAAATATTTCATAACAGTTATAGATTTTACTGAACTTTTTTCTTCTTGGTTATTATTCCCATGTCAGACACAGAAAGATTCTGCTAATAACTGTTGAAATGAATTTCTCTTTATTATGTGGGAGAAATAAAAGAAACAATGTTACTGTGAAATATGATGGAAGATAGATCAACTTGTGGCATTATAACATTGTTTGGGTAGTAAAGTTTACTTTTAACTCCTTCTTTCCACAATGGCTTAAAAGAAGACTGACCCAAAAATGCCAAGAAAAAAGAGGACTCCTTCTAGCCAATGGCAGTCTCCTCCTGTTGTGCTTATCTTAAAGGATATGGAAAGCTTCACCACAAAAGTACTCCAAGACTTTATAATTATCAGCAGGTAGATGGCATATCTTCTGGCTTTTTTCACAAAATTCTTCTTATTAAGAAAACATACTTTAATCAAAAAGCAACCTTTTGCAGAGAAAATGAGTAGCAGTTTAACCCTCATTTTAACACTAATGGATTGAAACCAGGATGATTTCAAATTCCTTATAAAATTGAATGTTTGAACACCTATACGATTTTCATTTGCTTTTTGATCCAAAAATGAGAATCAAAAGTTAACCAGTTTTTAATTAGAATGATAAGGCAGTATAGAGTGTAGTTTCTCTCACCAAAGTTGTCTGTTTCTTACTTGCCCACTAGATGGATAAACTACTCCAGGTTGAGATATTTTTGTCATGTCTTATTTTCTGATACCTGTCCACCCTTAGAAGCTCTGAGTTACATATGGCTCTACTGAGCAAGAATGTTTTTAAAATAACATTATTTTATATGGTATTTCTAATGAGAAACTACTTTTATGATCTTATTGGATCTTCAAGGCAATCCTGTGAGACTTGGAATTGAAGTAAATAACCCTATTTTTAATAAAATTTATTTATTTATTTATTTATTTTTGGCTGTGTTGGGTCTCCGTTGCAGTGCGCGCGCTTCTCATTGCAGTGGCTTCTCTTGTTGCAGAGCATGGGCTCTAGGCGCACAGGCTTCAGTAGTTGCAGCACGTGGGCTCGGTAGTTGTGGCTCATGGGCTCTAGAGCACAGGCTCGGTAGTTGTGGCTCACAGGCTTAGTTGCTTTGCGGCATGTGGGATCTTCCCAGACCAGGGGTCGAACCCGTGTCCCCTGCATTGGCAGGCAGATTCTCAACCAGTGTGCCACCAGGGAAGCCCTAAATAACCCTATTAAAAAACCCAGTGACATGCTTTTCCCATGGTACATTTTTTACAACATAAATTAATTTGGTTTCTTCTGTATGTGAATTTGCCTAATAGTTAACGGCTACATTTGCCTAAAGCTGTATTGTGTGATAATCTACTAATAATAATTCCTACTTTCATAGTCTTTTTTTTTCCCCATTTGAAACTAAGATTTCCAGATCCTAAGACTTTTCTTAATGCTAACACTGAACTGATTAACATGCTGAAAAAATGCACAATACAGAATAGTGACAGAAAAGCTGTGCTTTTTGGAACTCAGACTTGTGACTACTTTTACCATCAAAAGTAAGAAAGAAGAACTTAAACACTAAGGTAGTTCAAATACTTCAGTACTATGAAAGTAGAACTGCATACAGCTAGAATACTGAAAAGCAATAGCTAATAGGAGGGAACAAGCAAAATTATCAGCTACGATACAGAGGGCTCTGACCTACAGTAGCCCTCAGGGATATTGATGTTTTACTCTGTGGAAGTCATTTATGTTCATATTGGTAATGCTAAGAATAAATCATGTTCAATAAGTTTGAGTTAAGACTGGGGGGAAAGAATGTAATGTTTTTTTAATGATGTCCATTAAAAATATCTTACCTATTTGTAAGAAAAGTTTTCTAAAGCTTAGCTGTTATGGTGGGGTGACATAGTGTCTGTTAGAAATGTCCATAAATAGAATGTTACCTTGAAAATTAGTGAGCTTCATGTTACTGAACTCTTAAAGCATAGTCTAGATGTCTAACTGTGAGGAAGACTGTAGGTAGGGCTCAAACTTCGGGCGAGAGGATGAATAGCATCTAACGCCTCTTCAAACACTTGATTTTGTATAACCTTAGAGGGAAGCACTTGATCTCTCTGGACCACTATGTTCTTATTACTAAAATGAGAGGATCTATTAATAGGTTGATTTCAGAGCTAGAATGTCTGGGAAATAACTATTTCTGTGTTACTGTAACAGAGGAAAATGACCTAAAAAGTTTTATTATTTAGAATGATCTTCCTTAGCAATGTCTTATAAAGTAGGCCTTAAAATAAAGGTGGTCTTATTTTAAACTATGGTGTATTGAAATATATTTGCTAAAGACATTCCACTTTTGCATCTTCCTTTGAAAACTAGTCAGCATCTACATGAATTTCCACTAATACTCATTTTTGGAATCGCCACGTCTCCTATTGTCATCCATCGGTTGCTTCCTCATGCAGTATCATCTCTATTGTGTATAGAACTATTCCAGTCTTTGTCTTGCAAGGAGCACCTGACTACAGTACTTGATAAGGTAAAAAGAAAAAAATTTACCAGTGAAATAGGATGAAAAGAAAACTGCCATGGACCGTTTATAAATATAAATGTTAGTGATAAATTTCTCAGTATGATATTGTATATATTCCTTCACATATTTTACTATTTTTATTTAATGATTTTCTCATGTATAGTATTGCCTCTTCACTTAAAAATATAAGCTTTATGAAAAGAATGATCATATCTTTCTATATCTACCTACCTATTTATCTATCAACCAGTCATTACTCAATAGAAACTTGCAGGTTTTTAAAATAAATTTTTACAGAATTTAATGACTTCCTAGTAACAATAACAATGTTTTCACCCTTACATTTTATATTAAATGATTTGAAGTTTTTCATGGACTCTTTCCTGTCATACTGCTCGTGACAAAAAGTAAATACCAACGCCTTCCCAGACCTTACCTCTATGTTTCTACCTAAGTGGAAATACTGTTCTTTAGTTTTGACCTTCTGTGAACTGTTGCTAAACTCACCTTGAAGATGTCCTTTGTGCTGCTGTGTAAGGTAAACTAACGACCACCTTCCACTTATTTAGTAACCACTTCTGCATTTTTTTCCCTTAAAGGTGGTAACCACTGACTTTAGGGAAATTTTTTCCAGCTACAGTACTTAAAGTTGCTAGGTTGTTTCCAAATTCAGTTGGCCTTCTATCACTCTGTTTCTGTTTGAAAAGCCTAGTATGACTTTTTGTTTTCAGATGTAAAATCTTCAGTGTAGGCCATTGAAAATTAGCTGAATAATGCAAATTCAGCTATTTAATATTTTTTAAATAGACACCTGTTAATTTGGAGTTTCTCATTCAACAGTACATAATGTGTTGTTACTCTTCGTTAATGTGCATCAATATGGATGAAAAAGAAATCTAATAACAAGAATTGCCAAAGCTTACAGCTTCTTCAGTGGCTTCTGTTGGGAGAAAAGAGTTTGTATAGATGATATTTTTTAATAGAATTTTTTAAAATTAGGAATTGAATGAAGGATGATGGATGTCTATGATTCTGAAGATATAGTATGAATAGCTTCTTTTGTTGTTGTTACTGTTGTATAAATTTATTTAAAATTTTGGTTGATATCGGACCTAAAAAAATCTAGCTACTAGTATAGCTTTCATAGGTACTGTGTTTTGGTATCATTCGTTGCCTCATTATTTATACTTGATGTTTATGAAAAGGGAAGACTAACCAGGACTGTGTCCTGCCTCCCTTTTCTCTCTTTCAGCTACTTCTCACAACTCAATTTCCGTTTAAACTAAGTGACAAAGTGTTGCAGGTTCTGACCAACATCTTTTTGTATCATGATTTCTCAATCCAAAACTTTATAAAAGGGCTTCAGGTAAGGAGACACTAATGGGTTTAAAATTCACAGGCTGATTCTAAATAATTTGCATTTTATTTCAGACTGACTTTTTAGTGTGATAATTGGGCATTTTAAATGGCAAAATCTGAATAAGTAAGTTCAAGTTATATTATTCTAGATTCTATGATTCCTTTGTTACCTTGCAGCAAAATGTAGAGAATATGTTAATTAGAATATCAAAAATGGAAAAAGACCTCTCCATTCCAGTGATTCTTAACCATTTGGGGGTGAGGAGGAAGGGACCTTTATTTTTGAGAATCTGATGAATGCTAATGGACTTTCTACCTAGGAAATGCTATATATAAGGGGTCAGCAAACTTTTTCTCTAAAGGACTAGATATTAAATATTTTTGGCTTTGCATGCTACATGTGGTTTCTGTTGAATGTCTTGTTATTTTTTTTAAATAACCCTTTATAAAGGTATAAAAATAATTCGTAGTTCCTGGGCCATACAGAAATAGGCTATGGGCTCTAGTTTGCTGTGCCCTGCACATATGTGTGTGTGTTCATTTATATTTATTCCTATATATTGTGAATGGATTTACACTAAAGTTTCATAAATTTCAAGAAGAAAGTTCATGAACTTAGCTTCATAACACCTAATCTAAAAAAGGACTCCATTTTCCAGTTGTTTCAAAGTTGATAGTATTTCCTTCTTTCTGCAACTACCTAAAGTACCTTAGCAAAGTGTAGTTGTGAACACATGCCGGTTGTCAGGTTCATGAAAACCTATGTATTAGTAACCTTCAGTACAGAAGTGCAATATGATAATACCTCATGTTTGTGTAGTGCCTTGAAGATTATAAATTATTTCTCATACGTGTTCTTCCTCTACATTAAACACTATAGTATTTTATTATGTAAGAGTATTCTTATGCCTAATATGTGTCATTTTTTTCAACTTAGACTTTTTAAAAAGAGTATTTTAAAGCAAGAAAATATTATTTACCTTAGCAATATGTGAAATTAAATGAAATTGAGATGTAACTTTCTAATTTATTTCTCTCATTTCATTTTACTCATTTGTTTATTTACTCATGAGTGTTTATCACGGGTCTACTGTAAGTCAAGCACTAAGCTGAGCCCTAGAGATACAGAGGACAAAGAAATCTGTCTTCAAATTGCTTATTTAGTGAAGCAGGCAGAAGAGTAGAATGGCAGTTACAGTTCTGAGTAGTCATTGCTGTTAAAGAAACGCCTGGGGGTCCATAGGAGAACAGAAGTGTATCCTAAGGAACAGGAGCTAGCTGGGTCAAAATTGGAAAGACCACAGTAAAGGGAGAGAGCTCTGTTAGAGGGCTACTGCAGTTACCTAGATAAGATACAACAAGGGTGAAACAGGTAGTGATAGTGGGACTAGGGAGAAGGAAACAGATTTGAAGATGAGATAGAATCTTGTTACTCGGTGGATGATAGGGTGTGTAAGAGAGAAGCATCTTACAGACACACAGGTTCTAGCTTGGCAGATAGTTTGGAGGTTGGTACCCTTTATTAAGTGTACATGTTAAAATAAAGAGCCAGTTTGTCAGAAAAGGATGAGTTTATTTTTATGTATGGTAAATTTAGGGCATGTGGGATATAAAGATTTGGTACCTAGGAGAAAGATATGGACTAGAAATATTTAGGATTTATCATTAAAAGGTGGTGGTTGAAGCTGTGTAATGAGGATGAAGTCACCTAGAGGAGTGAGGAAAGGACCAAGAGTAGAGCCCTAAGGCAAACTGACTGTGTGAGTGAGCAATAGAAAAGGAGACTAAAAACAATAAGGAAAACCAATAGAAGGGAGAGATCACTGAAGTTAAGGGAGAAGAAAATATAAACTGTAGGCTCAAATACCATTGAGAAAGTGAGTGAAGAAAAGCATATTAACCAGATTACTTAATCTTTCTTTTTCTCAGTTTTCTCATCTGTAAAATGAAGGGATCTGATTAGATGATTTTATAGGTTCCTGATAATTTTTTTATGCTAGGCATTTTACTAAGTATTAACATTGCTTCATTAATATGTATTATTCTCAGTTTTGCACTTGGAGAAACAGAGGCTTAGGTTAAGTAGCTTGGCCAAGGTCACACAGCTAATAAGTGGCAGAGTCTTTAGACCCCATTTGTCTAGTTTTCCTAATCATCAGTGGGAAATATGTGTAAGTTTTTACTTCTGTAGAACGTTCAGTAGGGCATATAATTATTCGGTATATGTTTGAGTCCTTCCCTTATTAGGTGGATATGTTAACCAACTTGTTAATTGACCCAAATATTGGGAACACACTTGGACCAAATAGTTAAGTATTACTGGGTTCTTGTCCTATCTATAGCTCTACTGTAACTCATGTGACTTAGTCCCATTCCTCCTCCGCAGCAAGTCCGTTATTGTGTTTGGTTTTTACTTTTCTCATGTTTAAAAAGTAGTGTTAACATTGGAATAAATATTATCACATTAATATAATTGGAAATATATAAGTAAGAAATAAGATCATGTTGATATGTGCAAAAATACTTTAGCACTTGGCATGAACAGTTGCTTTCTATTTTGTACTTGTTTCTAAGTTAGGCTGGCCCTTTGCCTTATAGCCTTATTTTGGAGGATGGACTATTTTGGACTATTTTGGAGGATTTCCTCTTGCCTTGGATATCTGGTCTTCTGCTCTACAGGCTCAGAAATTCATTATCAGTTTACCCAGGAAGGATCAAGGTCAAATACCTTAAGACTGATATATAAGCTAGCATGTTAATTTATTAATTTGTGATGCAGAATGCTATTTTCCAGGGACCAGGATGTGTTTTGTCCACTATCTAGGGAACTGTCTTTTTGGTTCAAGGTATCTGGAAAAACCAAACTGGTCATGAGAAGCTTGCTTAGATTCAGAGCTTTTAACATGTGGATAGTCTTGTAAAATATATCTATAAGTTATGGTAGGATCTGGAAAATCAATCACCCTTGTACTGCAGAGACCACAGCATTCTAGACTGGAATACATGTATCTACCAGATACTGTGCCATCTTTTCCTCCATGAAATAAAACTGAATTTAAAAAGGTACATTTTCTTTGGGTGTCCCTCGTTTTTCATATTGTTTTTTATCAGTAGGCAAAATTTCTGCTATTGTAGCATTTTTATTTATTTAGCAGACCAGTTTTTACACTGATTCTAGATTGGTATTTTCTTATGAGTATTTGAGCATTTGTTAGGCTATTAGGTCACACCGCAGTCACATCCCCATCACATTTACTGTTATTGTAAGTGAGTTGCTCCTGCAGATAGCTAAGTTATTTATATTAGTTTCTTTTAGTTTCTACTTCAGACATTACAATTTTCTGACCTTGTTGACAAAATTGGACTCTTAAAATATTCAAAGTATATAGCCATTTGTGCATTATTTGCATTGCTATTGTGACATTATTAAATATATTAGTGCCATAAATATTTTTGCTGTTTAAAAAAAAACCTTAAAATTGAGCATAGAGCAAAAGATTTACTGTCAAAATACAGCAAATATATTTAATTTTCACATTTCTTTCAGCTTTCTCTATTAGAACATTTCTATTCCCAGCCCCTCAGTGTTCTGTGCTGTAATCTCCCAGAAGCCAAGAGAAGAATAAATTTTTTATCAGATAATCAATGTGAAAACATCCGACGTCTTCCATCGTTTAGGAGGTAAAAAGAGAAGTACATATTTAACACATCTTATAAAAGAGTTTGGGGCAAAATAAGGGATCTCAGACCCAGTTATTTTTGAAGTGGGTAGAGGGAAAAATAACTTTTGTTTAGAGCAAAATAAAACACTTTTGTTTTTAATTGAGACATTTCTTTGTTGGATTTGAACACTTGGCATAAAGAAAAATATTTTTACAAGGGGCCATAATTTGCAGGTTCTCCAAAGTTACTTTTTTAAATAACATTTCCTATTTCTGGAGTTTATGGCTTTTGTTTATTATTAGACCCCTAGACTGTGAAATGCAGCTGATTTAAGGAGTTAAAAATTACTGTAAACCATGACTGTCATCTTGAACTTATGTTTGAGAAGAAATAAAAGAATGTGGCCACCAATCTACGTAGTTCTTTTTTTCCAAATACTATTCAAATATTTAGAATTCTAATTTTCTCTTTTTGTGTATGGGATGGTAAAAAATTTTAGGTACGTGGAAAAGCAGGCTTCAGAAAAGCAAGTTGCACTGTTGACCAATGAGAGATTTTTGAAGGTAGGAATATGGATATATTTGTTTCAGTGTTATTCTCTTTTTTTTCTTCATGGAAAAGAACACGCACATAAAATTTATTGAGTTAATTTTATTTAAAAAAATTCGTACATTCTAATATGCTTTGCACAATGTAGTATTGCATCTTGATAATTGTATAGGAATGTGACTATTAAAGGTGCCACAAAACTTCAGTTCTAAAAGGAAGACTTTTTTTTTTTAATCATGTAATAAAACTGGAACATGAGGTTTCTCCTGTGGTCTGTTTTGAAAACACTTGCAGATCTCAGCTTTCTTTCCACATAGCAGTTTTGGAATCTGTAGGCGGTCTCATTTTAGTGTTCTTGTAAAGGCTGTCATAAATAAAAACACACAGAAGCCGTGCAGCTTAGAGACCCACTGCTAAGTGGGTATTGATTTGATTTGAAAAAAATGTCATTACATATTGATAATATAGTGCCAGGAAAGAAGTAATGAGCTTAGAAAATGATGAGTTAACCATGCAACATAGGGAATATCAAAAGAGGGAGGTTTTTTTTCTTTCTAAAATAAATAATACTTGGACATGGTACATAATTCAAAAGGCAAAGTTAATATACAGTGAAAAGACTCCCTTCCATCTTTGTCCTCCAACTACCCACTTACCCTCCCTGGATATAACCAGTGTTACTAGTTTCTTACATATTATTCTAGAGATATTCTCCACATATACAAGTAATTATATATATTTTGGGGATTTACTCCTCTGTCCTACAGAAGATAAGTATATATACTCTTCTTTACCTTGTTTTGATTTGCACTTAATCTTGGAAATCATTTTATATCAGTACTAAAGAGTGGCATTGTATTATTATTTTTTTAGATTACCTTTTTTGTTGTGGTATAGTTGATATACAATATTATATAAGTTTCAGGTGTACACCGTACAGTGATTCACAATTTTTAAAGGCTATACTGTTTATAGTTATTATAAAATATTGCCCATATTCCCTGTGTTGTACAGTATATCCTTGTAGCTTTTTTATTTTATACATAGTAGTTTGTACCTCTTAATCTCCTACCCCTGTCCTGCCCCTACCCCCTACTCTTACCCTACTGGTAACCGTATCTGTGAGTCTGTTTCTTTTTTGTTATATTCACGAGTTTGTTTTATTTTTTAGAGTCTACATGTAAGTGATATCATACAGTATTTGTCAGACATATTTCACTCAGCATAATACCCTCCAAGTTGATCCATGTTGTTGCAAATGGTAAAATTTCATTCTTTCTTATGATTGAGTAGCATTCCCACTGTATATATATTCACCACATCTTCTTTATCCAGTCATCTGTTGATGGACACTTAAGTGCCAGTATATTGGCAATTGTAAATAATGCTGCTAAGAACATTGCATGTATCTTTTCAAATTAGTGTTTTTGGCTTTTTCCAATGTATATCCAGGAGTGAAATTGCTGGGTCATATGGTAGTTCTATTTTTAGTTTTTTGAGAACCCTCCATACTGCTTTCCACAGTGGCTGAACCAATTTACATTCCCACCAACAGAGTACAAGAGGGTTAGCTTTTCTCCACATCCTTGCCAACATTTGTTATTTGTGTTCTTTTTGATGATAGACATTCTGATAGGTGTGAGGTGATATCTCATTGTGGTTTTGATTTTCATTTTCTGGATGATTAGCAATGTTGAGCGTCTTTGCATGTGCCTGTTGGCTACCTGCATTTCCTCTTTGGAAAAATGTCTATTCAGTTCTGCCCATTTTTTAATCAGGTTGTTTGTTTTTTGAAGTTGAGTTATGTGAACTGTTTATATATGCTGGATATTAATCCCTTATCAATAATATAATTTGCAAATATTTACTTCCATTCAGTAAGTTGTCTTTTTATTTTGTTGATGGTTTCCTTTGCTGTGCAAAAGATTTTAAGTTTAATTAGGTCGCATTTGTTTATTTTTTTGCTTTTGTTTCCTTTGCCTGAGGAGACAGATCCAAACAAATATTGCTGCGAATTGTCAGAGTGTTCTGCCTACATTTTTTTCTAGGAGTTTTATGGGTTTCAGTCTTACATTTCGGTCTTTAATCCATTTTGAGTTTATTTTTGTATGTGGTGTTATAGAATGTTCTAATTTTCTTCTTTTACATGTAGTTGTAAGAGTGGCATCATATTCTATTGAATGAGTTTACCCTCATTTATTTAACAAGTCCCTTACAATTAGAATGCATAATGTCACACTTATTTTCATACTCTTTATAACTTTTTAAGGAAAAAGTTATTAGAAAATTGTAATAAAATTAAGATGAGATTGAAGTTAAGCCCTAGTGCTCTGTGGGTTTTACTGATACAAACTATTTTCAAATTTTGAATAAAAGAATATTAGTTCCTAGAGGGCATGTGTTCTATATAGGTAAATACTAATTTACCTCCTCTTATTTTTTTAAATAAATTTATTTATTTTTGGCTGCGTTGGGTCTTCATTGCTGCACGCAACGAATTATGACATACATAATTACAATGGAGAATGGCTTTTATTAAATGTTATTTCTGAGGCAGAATCCACACTGAGCCATAATATATAATCACTTCTACATTGGGTTTAATGATCATTTTAATAATCTTTAATCTTTTCAGAGCAGTATAGGAAGTCTTCAAACCCTAATGTAGGTTATTTCAGTAGAGAAGAAACTTAAGAACCAGTGGGAAAGGATGTGTGCATGTTTATTGAGTTTTTCAAGATTAGGTAGATAAGCTCTGTGCTGAGTCAGCTAGTTGCCAAGTGCATTTCCTGGTAGAACTTTCTGTCGAGTATTTTCAGAAGCCAGGAATAGATTTTTTTTTTAATTTATTTATTTTATTTATTTATTTTTGGCTGTGTTGGGTCTTCATTGCTGCGCACTTGTGGTGAGCAAGGGCTACTCTTTGTTGGGTGCGCGGGCTTCTCATTGCGGTGGCTTCTCCTGTTACAGAGCACGGGCTCTAGGCGCGTGGGCTTCAGTAGTTGTGGCGCGCAGGCTCAGTAGTTGTGGCGCACGGGCTTAGTTGCTCCGTGGCATGCGGGATATTCTTGGAACAGGGCTCGAACCCATGTCCCCTGCATTGGCAGGTGGATTCTTAATTAACACTGTGCCACCAGGGAAGTCCTAAGGAATAGATTTTTAAAGAGTACCTTTAACCATTGAGATAACAAAGGGAGAGAATGTCTAGGCTGGTCTGTTACAGAAATAGCCTGACATTTAGCTTTGCTTTTCAGTAACTTTTTGTGTATTTTCTAAGCATTTATTTATACTGTGCTTGTATTTGTTGCACTTATCAGCCCTGTTTGTTATTATCCTTGCTGTATTCATTTTGGGATCGCATATTTAATCATTCTTGAGACTTACGTAGTACGAAATATGAAGGAGCACAAAGATTTGTGCCCTTAACCTGAAAAAGTCGTCTGCAGGCTACCTGGTAAATTCAAAAGACAGAAGATATCTCTGAAAAAAATTAATCAATATGTCTGTTGATTTTTCTGGTTTAGAGCAAAAGTATCTTTGACTATTTTATTCTTATAATGCTTTTCTTTTTCTCTTTTTATAGTTTTGTTTTAAAATACATGATAAGTTTATGTGTATTTTTCTACAATAAAAAAAATTAAAATAAACTCCATATGATAATCAATAATATGGTACTGCATGATACAGGGGAAGATCCTGATCTTGACCTCAGAAATCTTGCGTTTGTACCCTAGCTGCTCATCAGCAATGTGTACTTAAGGAAATCACTTACCCTATTTAAGCCTCAATTTCCTTATCTCTGAAATTGGATGATAATTTCTTAGTATGATTTCCTCATAGGATTAGTGATAATCAAAGTCTGTTCAGCAAGTGAGAGTGAGTTAAAAACAAATAGAACAATAAAACTTATAAATGTAAATCATATTGTTACTATTTATTTTTCACTATGATAAAAATTAAGGTCAATATAAATATTCTGTTTTATATATTCTATAACATACATACTATATATAATACTCTGTTATACAGTCATATAGATTATATAGTTATATAGACTTACCTACTGTTAGAATTGATCATTTTGTGCCCATTTTCTACATTTAGATTTCTAAGACATAGACCTCATAGTGTTGAGAGAAATTTATACTCTTTATATCAAGATTGTTTCTGCCCTAAAAGTCTAGTTTGCTTTCTACTCTGATAAACGAAATGAGTGATTCTCAGACCTTAGCATACATCAGAATCACTTGGAGGACTTGTTAAAACAGAGATATCTGGGCTCCATCCCCAGAGTTTCTGATTTTGTAGTCCTGTGCTGGGCCCCAGGAATTTGCATTTCTAGCAAGGTCCCAGATAATGCTGATGCTGCTGGTCTGGAGACCATTCTTTAAGAACCACTGAATTAGACTGACTCCCTAGAAGGAAACATTATTTATTGTTTCCCTTACCCTGTTTTCTTAAGTGTAGAACTCAGCTACTAAATTCCAGCCTAAACAGATGATCCATCTCAATTATCCTCTGACTGGAATCAAGCTGTAAAAAAAAAAAAAAACCAAAAAGACAAAAAAACCTTCAACTCCCTTAAAATTATGGACCCTTAGTTTCATAGATACTGCTTTAAAATTGTGTACCAGCTTTGTATTTTGTAAACTTAAGGAATGAATTTTTTTAATGTACTTGTAAGTTTAAAAATTTAGCTAACCCAATCATGTACATTTGTAGAAGATTCACTAAGAAGTTCAAACTAAGGTGGGACCTTAGAATCTTTACTCTTTCATCATACAGCTGATGAAAGAGTAAAGATTCTCTGCATTTTCTCATTTCTGAGTAGTCTGTCCTTGAACAGTTATACAGTGCAGCTGGGTACAATGGCCAGAACGTGTACTCTGATAATCAACAATCAAGGTCTTCTAAGTTTAAGCAGAATAAGCTTGCTCAAGCTCCCATTAATTCAAACTTCGGATAACTCAATAGCTTTCAAAGCCTGTAATAGAAGTTTAACCAAATAATCTTTAAAGTTCCTTTTGGCTCTAGAATGCTAAGATTGTATTTACTTGTTCATTAAACAGATTAATAATATTTTTTTCTGACTGCTTAAATCATTTAGATTCCTCATTAAAATTTCATTTTAGTGTGTAAGTTTAACTGAAATTAAATTTGGTAAAATATTATGGTAAACAGCTGTAGGTTTTAAGTGAAATAGGAATAGTGACTAGATATATTTTTACCATATTTTTGCCCCATAGTATTGCTTTAGTAATCAAGCTTTCTTTTTTTTAACTTAAATCTTTAATTTATGAAACTATATTTCATGAGAAATTGAGCTGTCAAAAGTGCCTTAAACAGGACTTTCAAATTCACCATAATTACAGAGATACAATTTTTACTCTTGCTTGTGCCTGAAATTTTGTTTCAAGTCAGGTATTAAGGAGAGCTTTGAAGAAGATTTTGGCGTCATATCACATTTGTGTAACTGTTTTCATTATCCTATAATAAAAAAACCCCTAGTTCTTGAAATACTGGAAAGATTTTTTATTTTGGCTGTGCCAGGTCTTAGTTGCAGCATGCGGGATCTTTTAGTTGTGGCATGTGGGATCTTTTAGTTGTGGCATGTGGGATCTAGTTCCCTGACCAGGGGTGAACCTGGGCCCCCTGCATCGGGAGCGTGGAGTCTTAACCACTGGACCACCAGGGAAGTCCCTGGAAAGATTTTTAATAGTGAAAAATTCTCTTCCTTTCCATGAGCAAATGTTTTGGGTGGAGGGGAGAATATTAACAGCTTTTCCCAATTAGTGGTTTTTATGCATTGTCCCAATACCATAATCTAAGATTAGGCCCATTTTAATCTTGTGCTCTCTACACCAACCACATTCTATATTACTAATAATGATTTGCTATTCATGTTGGTCCTGTCTTGCCAAGAAATTACATTATCCTCAGTATATTTAATGAGTGACAAATTCCAAGTACTTCATCTAAGAAAATCAATTTATGTATTTTTATTCAAATGTTACTTAAAACTGTGTGGCATGTTCTCAGCCCTTAAAGGGTTAAACTTCATGGTATGTAGAAAACTTAGATTCAGTCTCTTGCAGGTGACAGTTGAAGTTTTATTATTCTGACTTAATGTTTCATGCCACTATGCCTATGTGCCCAACTAGATTTTAACTCCATTGAGAGTGGGAAGTAAGGGAACGTCTTAGAGTTGTAATATATTACTATTACAAAGATAATCTGATTCAGCATGCTGATTTTACAAGTGAGGAACTGCAGCCAAGAGAAAGGAAGTGAAATATCTGAAATCACAGAGCAAGTTAGTGGTAGGGCAAGGACTTCTGGTCACCATTTAGTATGCTCATGCGTTTGTCGCAGACCTGCCTTGCACCTTTGCCCATGCCTCTTCTTTCTGTTTCTTTTGGCAGAACCAAAGGGCAGAAGGAAGGGGGAAATCTATGAGAAATCTATTAAATCTAAAAAAATCTTTTTTATTAGAAAGAATAATAGAAGGAAAAAAGAAAACCACTGCAAACTACCAAATGTGATCAAACAAGTTAGGCGTTAGCCTGGTAGCGTGTGAAGAATTGACACTTTAAATCCAAACCCTTCATCACATGCTTCTGATGTAAATGCAGGGGTAGGAGTATGGAGGACAAAAGCCTGAGACAGATGAGAGCACTGGCACTCAGGCCACGCAAGAGCTGGGAGAAAACGGTGGTTTGCTGTTCTCTAGGTAACTGCCATGTGATCTGGGAAACACTGTCAGCCAGAATTTCTCTCTAATGAGAAAAATAACACTTAGTTCTATCAAGATGATAAATAAGAAAATGCTGTGTTCTTGGACAGCTGATGCATTTTCATCCAGAAGTTCAATATGTTTGTTTTACCAGCTTTTAATGATCTGAAAGGAATAAATTGCAGAAATGTAGTCACTTTTACATACTTTAGTGTAATCTTCTTGAGATCACTCTTCACCCCATGCATACAATTCTAGACACGAAAGTGATAAATACTGTGGAAATAAGAGAAATAAATGCAGAAACTAAGCATCATGGCAAATGTAATTCTACTCAGGTTTTCTTTACCTATATATATATTTAAGTTTTACATAGTCATTGGCTTCTCCAAAAAAAAGTAACTAGATCAGTAATGATAGAGGCCTTGTCATGTAAGTAAACAATAATACATGAATGGTTTTTGAATGAATGACAGAATTGATGTGATTGGAGATGGCTGATTTAAAAAGGTGTATTACACGTTGACTGGCAACTGACAGCCTGCTGTAAATGTGATTTTTTTAGGTCCATAGTGGTTTTTGTTTTTAATCTGAGGCAACATTTACAAATTGAGATATTTTACATCACAAATTCAGACTTTTGTCTTCTTTTGAAAAATGAGTTAAGTCTGGCCCACACCCAGCAAGACAAAAGTGGTTGCTTTTATTTAGGAGAGAGACTGCATGTTGGCCTCCATTCATTCATGCACTTCCTCATTCAACAAGTATTTTTTGAGTGACTACTGTATGCCAGGTATTAATCTAGTACAGGACTGAATGAAACAGTCAAAGCCCCCTGCCTTCGTGGAGCTTATCTGTTACCAAGATGAGTAGGTGAAATATCTATGTTAGTGATAATTGCTAAGGTGAAAACAGTGAAAGAAAAGGAATATGGACGGTGTGCATGGGGAGTGGGATTGAAATTTTAAATAAGAGCCTCACCAAGAAGGTGACTTTTTAATAAAGAGGAAGTTGTAGAGCTTGCCACGCAGGAATCTGTAGGAAGAGAGTTCCAAGCAGAGCAACAGTAAGTGGAAAAGACCTGAGGTTGGAGCATGTCTGGAACGTTTGAGGAAGAGCAAGGAGGTGGTTTCTGCTCTGTTTTTCTTATAGCACACTGTTCCTGTATCTGTTTCAAAGATCAGTAGAGACCAAGAGGTCTTCATGTTTCGAGAACAGAAGAAAACATATCTCTTTGGGAAATAATAAATATTTCTAGGCAGTGTATCTCTGTTGAAAAGGACCATCCTAAACACAATTATGAAATAAAACAGTGGCAGCTATGACTATGGTACAGAAAGGATTCCTGAGGAAAAGTTCAATGCATGGAAAACAGGAGTACTGTTTCAACAGGCTTTGCTTTTGTGTGAGCATAGTGTGATGCTGCTGTATTAAGTGGGAAATTTTCTCATACATCAAAACCAGACTTAAGTTTATGAAAAAGTGTTCCTCAAGTGCATTAGGATTGTTGCCCTGCATAGATAAAAGGCATTTGCAGAAAGGTATCTCAGTAAGACAAAGAACTTAGAGAACAGGTTACATGAAAAAGTTGAATTAGTCATTTGTGATGTTTTCTGCTGCAGCTGATAAGCACACAGATATAAATAACAGTAGAATCTTTCTTATATGGAGGTTAGGTTCTAAAGTCAGCACGTAAAGCAAAGATTTGGGATGGTCAGAATTACTCTTGAAAATCTCTCAGAAAGATATCACAGATCTTCTCTCAATTAAGTCCCATGTAGCCGGTTTTATTTCCAGTGTTGGAACCAGAACTCCATTTCCTCACATGAAATAGTCTGCCATGTTATAGGAACAAAACCAAACAAAATGTTTTTTAAATGCTAGCATTCCACTCAGCACGGGGATGTGATCCACAGTGGGAAGTGTGAAGAGACCAAGACCATCTGGGAGAAAACATGTTCATATCCCTCCTCTCACACTTATTCCAGGGTATATAGTTCCTTGAGCGTGTAACATTGCCCATACTGTGTCAAGTATTTCTTTTCTCTCCACATAACAAGTAAATTCAGTGAAGATGGCATTCACTTCTACTGTATCACCTAGTTGTTTGTATTTACAGTTACTCCACAGAGCAAAAGTAATAGGTAGTACATGAAGCAGCAACAAGTATGATTATTATTCAGTAATAGATTTCTTTTTCTCCAGAATATTACCCCTGTTTAAAAGCTGTTTAATCACACATCAAGGCAAACAGTTAGTGGCTTTATGCAGTCTCTGTCACAGCTTACAGACAGTGAAAATAGAATTAAAGTATAGCTTGCCAGTGGTGGTTAAAATACCCTTTGTTATGATAGGAGACCTAGATTTTTTAAATTCTGACTAAGATACTGGTGGGAAAACATTTTGATACTAAAAGCTTTTCTTTCATTTGCCCTATGCTTTCAGGTCCATAGATCGCTGACTAAGGAATTGATTTCTGAGTTAGAGTTTAGGAAAATACATCAGATTTGTTGGTTTATATATGTTGGATTTGCTTGAATTTATTGATATCTGAGGTATTTTCTGCATGGTTGATCACTGAAAATAATGGGTGTCTGCAAGATATTACTGAAAAAAAAGACAGCTCAGTAGTTAAAGTTTATTTGACTTCTCATTGGAGAAAAAAATTTGAAGACCATGCCACAGATCATAATCCTCTTAAAAAATGTTACAGAAATAAGCAGTGATAAAAATATTTGAGGCCTGAAAAATGCTTGATAGGATGTAGTGTTTTAAAATCATTTCTAAACCATTTCAGAAGGTTCTAGAAAACATAATCACTTCCAACCACCCCCGCCCCCAAGAAAAACCCTTTTGAAACTGATTTGTGAGCTCAGTCATCCCATAGGTTTCTTAAGACACTATCTCGCGTATCATACTTGTTGGATTCTAAATTATAAAGCTTGTTGGCTTCACATTCCTCTTTTTCACTTTTTTCCCCCTTAGTTGGTAAAGTGACTAAACCAGTATTGGAGATTCCCAGCAAAAAGCAGGGGTTTACACCTGCAGTATTTCTTCTACAGTCTCTCCTTCTTCCCTTTCAAACACAACTTTACCAGGATTTTAAGAAAAGCATACATACATCTTAAGCGGAACCTCAGCAGCCCTTAATTACATTGGTAGTGGGCGCTCTGGTGATCTCCTCACCCTTCTGATGCCAGTGAGGTAGAGGGTGATGGGCATACCTTGCTGTGGTACACACCAGGTGACTAGCATGGGCAGGCATCCAGCGGGCGCTCTTTTTGCACCCTTGTATTTTGGGGGGCCAAGTTATTGTGGCAGTGCTGTAGATAGGAGGAAATTAAATTACAATATTAATTTTGGTGTGTGTGAAATATCACCAGACTTGACACTAAATACAAAATATCCAGCCTTTATCCTATATTTTGTGTGCATTAAAAATTCTCAGGGGTTTCCCTGGTGGCACAGTGGTTGAGAGTCCGCCTGCCGATGCAGGGGACCACGGATTCGTGCCCCGGTCCGGGAAGATCCCACATGCCGCGGAGCGGCTGGGCCCGTGAG
>NC_041223.1:71031086-71057629 GCF_002837175.3 Physeter macrocephalus | reverse complement strand
CCGCGGAGCGGCTGGGCCCGTGAGCCATGGCCGCTGAGCCTGCGCGTCCGGAGCCTGTGCTCCGCAACGGGAGAGGCCACAACAGTGAGAGGCCCGCATACCGCAAAAAAAAAAAAAAATCTCAGAATTAAGGTTAATTTGTAATTCTGAATCTTCTCTCATCAGTTTTTTGGAAATTTTATATATATATATATACCCATGAGTTAGATTTTAGTATTTTATTCTTTTAATTGCTGGCTTACATATTTGTAATGTATTCTATGATTTATATATTTTTTTAGGAGGAAACACAGTCATTAATAGAAAACCTGCATGTTTACCATGCAAATTACTTCCTGGTTTTGAGATGTCTTCATCAGTTCACCTCTTCTCTTCCCAAGTACCCACTGGGTCGACAGGT
This sequence comes from Physeter macrocephalus, assembly GCF_002837175.3. Taxonomy (NCBI): domain Eukaryota; kingdom Metazoa; phylum Chordata; class Mammalia; order Artiodactyla; family Physeteridae; genus Physeter; species Physeter macrocephalus. The sequence continues at coordinate 71,057,229 of NC_041223.1, read as the reverse complement.
AACCAGAACTTACTCATTTGGAATCTACAAAGTAGGAATATTAGTGGTTTTTTCTTTGAGTTCGGTAGCATTCAGGCATCAGAATGTGAAATGGATCCAAATCTTGCAGTGAGCATGCAATCTAAATCCATTCCAGCTGTATACTTTACTCGTTATTGAAACAGTATTTTTTGTCTGATGGCCACAAAGAAACAGCCACATGAATCCAAGTGGTGTTGCTTTCTCTGCAATGTACATATGCGAAGGCATTTAAACTTTTTTTCTTTAACATTTCTTTGTCACTTATACTGAGAGAACTGATCCTCCACTTTAGTGAAATGGAAAAAGGAATCTGTTTGAGATCATTTAATGGTTAACCTTGCATTACACCCAGAGCTAAAGGGAGGCAGTTTAAGAATTTGCTCCTTGCAAAATTATGCTCCGCTGGCCTTCGTGTCATAGCATAAACCTATGAACCACCTGTCAAGTGAATGCAGTGGAAGAATTCTGTATTCCTAAATCTTTGCATCCTTAACTCAAAGGTTTAGAGAACAAATATAAATATGTAAGAATGACTTGTTTATAAGACATTTTCTGCCATTAAACCTTTTTAGTAATCAAATCATCATTTTAATAATTTTCTTATTGCAAAGTGACCGGTGATATCAGCCAATCCCAATTTGGTCTCATTTTGCTTTCATGTGAATGGTGTTTTATGTAAATGCCTGATCCATGTGATATATGCCAAGTCTGTTGTCATCTACAGAAAGTGGCTGTTTTTAATGACATTATTTTTTTTGACTTGACCATTTATGATTTTTCCAAACGTAGTGTGCAAACTTAGATCACTTTTGATTCCTCACCAGTGTGCTGTTCACTTCCAGATCAGAGAGCTGTACTGCACGTGTTTAGAAAAGAGCATATGGGATTCAGAGGAGTATGCATCGGCTTTGCAGCTGCTGAGGTAGTCTGTTGTTTTCCTTTTTTTGTCTGCTCTAAGCCTGCCAATAAGTAACACCTGCCTCCAGAACTCTGCCTGCCAAGGAGTTTCATAAGTAGCCATGTTGTAGCTAATATTTGTATATGTCTTGAATTTATGTTTGTAGCTTATAGTGTTTTTAACGTAGCAACCATCCATTTCTTTGCTGGTTTTACCTTGTTTTTGAACTTTTGATTTTTTAAGTAAAATGACTGTTTATTTAGTGAAATATTGACACTACACAGGGAGAACTTAGGTATGGATCATTTCCATCCAGCCAGCTTGCTGTCATGGTAGGGAAGGTGGTCATGGAAAGCAAGCTCACATGGCCCTGACCTGGTTGGGCAGAGGAGCGGCATCACTGGGTGAAATGCCTCTCGTGAAGGAGGCCACGGCTGACCTTGGTGAGGAGCAGCCACCAGTAGGCAGTGGCCTTGATGCCTTCTCCCACCTGAGCTGGCTCTATCCACGTTCATTTAATATTGGCTAAGTCGTAAATTATTTGTCTAATATTACGTGAATAAATAAGGTATCTTGGTGTTATCAGATATCAAAGATCACTTATTATCCCTGACAAATTTACCTTTTAAAGTTATAATTATTTGTTTCCTTGGCTTTACTTCTTATATGTATGGTGACTTCTTAGTCTTTCATAAAAATAATGACTACTTGGATAGTGAGAAAAGGGAAATCAAGTGGAGTTAAGTTTCTGAACACAGTCTTATAATTTTCTTCAGTGGATATAAATGCTTATATGAAAATATCATAAAGAAGTCTGAGAACTGAATATTTATTAAGTCTTGGCTTCCCCTGGGCCCACAAGAAAAGAACAGATGGGCACAGTAGGAGGAAAATTCACATTAAGAGCACTTTAAGTCCAGAGACTTAATAATATAAATGTTAGTAATCTAGCAGGTGCAGCTTAAGATAGGAAACTAATTTTATGCTATCTGGAAAAATAACTCCTCATGGAAACTAGATTGCCACTGAAAAGCTGTGTTTTATTTCATTTTTTTAAATGCCAATAACAGATTTCTATGTATTTATATACTTAAACTGGAATGTTTCTGAGACTTCTTTTGTTTTCTATTCAAGTCAACATACTTATCTCAAACACCCAGTTGATTCTTGCTGGGTTTCCTCTTTAACCTTCGTGATTAGTAATTGCCTTCCTTTTCCAGTTGGGTATTTCCAAATTTGTAGATTTCTTTGTCAGGGAGGGACTTGTTCTTCTCTTTCTGCATCTGCCTGACACTGGCAATCTTGGGGTTCAAGTCAGGGATCAAGAATGCCAGTTCCAAATTAGGGTAAGGAAATGTGAGCAATAATAGTAATGGTATGCACTATTGAACAGTAGTAACCAGGGTTTATGAAGGCTTGCTGTGTGCCATGCTGTGTTGGTACATTTTCCTGAGTAGTACCGAGTCTAATACTCAGTGCGCATTTGTGGCAGATACTGTTAGCCACACTTTACAGCTGAGGAACCTGAAGCATAGATAGGGTTTAAGTGATTTGCCTGAGATCTCATAGTTGTTGATGGAACCAGGATTCTAATCCAGGTCTGACTTCAAAGCTGTGATACTTTCCACTGTTCTTTGCTGAGCTCTAAAATAGGGATGTGGGGATCTGAGTAAAGCAGAAGCAATGAACAGAAAGCAAAGTTTCAGTCATTTTGCTAAGCTGAGGTCAGAAACATAGGAATATTAAAAACACTAAGGATCAAATATACAATAGCTGCTACAGCAAGGGCAGGCAAGAGTCTGGGAACTACAAGAGAGAAAGGAATCTGGCAACCTCCAAACTGGAATTCTTCTTTTCTCCTTTGTACAGATTAGATGTGGAGAAAAAGTCAAGGACACTCATCAGTTTAGGCATTCTAAGTAGGAAACATCTGAATTTAGGAAACCAGACATTCTTGTCATCTGTCGTCAAATAATTGAAGTCATAAGAGAAAATAGGTTAAAATGATCACTGAATGTTACTTTGGAAAGAATAACTAAGGTACTGTTAGAAACATAGTCTAGTAGCATTTCCAATTTGAAATTTTTGTTAAGAAGTACTTTAATGGCAATATTTCTCTTGAAAAATCCATTTTATCTGGAAACTGACATGTTTAAATAACCATAGATCTGCTTGTTGAAATATTTTTTGACCATTAAAAAGTACTTAATTCCTAACAGTTGTGTGGAACCACGAATGACCCTGAAGAACCAAAACAGTTTTGAGGAAGATCACAGGTGGAGGCATCATGCTTCCTGATTTCAGACTACATTACAGAGCTATAGTAATCAAAACAGTATGATATTGACATGAAAACAGACACATAGATGAATGGAGCAGAATAGAGAACCCAGAAGTAAACCCATGTTTACATGGGCAATTAATTTATGACAGAGGAGCCAAGAATATACAATGGGGAAGGGACAGTCTTCAATAAATGGTGTTAGGAAAACTGGACCACTATATTCCACCATACATAAAAATCAGCTCAAAATGGATGAAAGACTTGAACATAGAGTTGAAATCATAAAACTAGAAGAAAACATAAGTGGTAAGCTCCTTGACATTGGTCTTGGCAGTGGTTTTTTGGCTTTGACACCAAAAGCAAAGGCAAAAAAGCAAAAGTAAACAAGTGGGACTACATTAAACTAAAAAGCTTCTGCACAGTTAAGGAAACCATCAACAAAATGAAAAGGCATCCTACAGAATGGGAGATAATATTTGTAAATCATATATATGATGAGGGGTTAATATCTGAATTATATAGAGAACTCACACAGCACAATAGAAAAAAAAGTCTTATGAAAAAATGAGCAGAGGATAAGAATAGACATTTCTCCAAAGAGGACATACAGATGGCCAACAGGTACATGAAAAGGTGCTAAACATCATTAATCATCAAGGAAATGCAAATCAAAACCACAATAAGATATTGCCTGTCAGAATGGCTATCATCAAAAAGACAAGAAATAACAAGTGTTGGACTTCCCTGGTGGCGCAGTAGTTAAGAATCTGCCTGCCAATGAAGGGGACACGGGTTCAAGCCCCGGTCCTGGAAGATCCCACATGCCGCGGAGCAACTAAGCCCGTGCGCCACAGCTACTGAGCCTGTGCTTTAGGGTGTGCGAGCCACAGCTGCTGAGCCCACATGCCACAACTACTGAAGCCTGCACGCCTAGAGCCCAAGCTCCGAAATGAGAAGCTACTGCAGTGAGAAGCCCGTGCACCACAACAAAGAGAAGCCCCCGCTCGCCACAACTAGAGAAAGCCCGTGCGCAGCAATGAAGACCCAACAACGAAGACCCAACGCAGCCAAAAATAAATAAATAGATAAATAAATTTAAAACAAAAAAACAAGTGTTGATGAGGGTGTGGAGGAAAGGGAACCCTTGTACCCAGTTGGTCGGAATGTAAATTGGTGCAGCCACTATGGAAGACAGTGTGGAGGTTCCTCAAAAAATTAAAAATAGAGCTACTTTATGACCCAGCAATCCCACTTCTGGGTATGTATCAGAAGGAAACAAAAGCACTAACTCAAAAGGATATCTGTACCCCTATGTTTATTACAAGATTGTTTACTATAGCCAAGACATGGAAGCAACCTAAGTGTCCATCAGTGGATGAACGGATAAGGAAGATGTGTGTGTGTGTGTGTGTGTGTGTGTGTGTGTGTGTGTGTGTGTGAGAGTGTGAGTGTGTGTGTGTGTTATTCAGAAATAAAAAGAAGGAAATCCTGCCATAACACTGAACTCATGGATACAGAGCTGGGAATGTAATGTACAGCAGGGTGACTATAGTCAATAATATTGTATTGTGTATTTGAGAGTTGCTAAGAGAGTAGATCTTAAACTTCTCATCAAAAGAAAAAAAAATTGTAACTACATAAGGTGACAGATGTTAACTAGACTTACTGTGGTGATCATTTCACAAAATATACATATATTGAATTGTATTGTATACCAGTAACTAATGTGTTACATGTCAATTATATCTCAAGAAATATTTATAAGGAACTTGTAATAATGTTGAAAAATGTCAAGTATTCATGAGTGGAAAAAGACATATAGAATTTTATATCACAGTTATTTTAAAATGTAGGCAGCAGACACTGATGTGTGGAGAGCATGCATTTTTTTTTTTAACTTTTTTTTTTGGCTGCGTCAGGTCTTGTCTTCATTTTGGCACGTGGGGATCTTTCTTGCGGCATGCGGGCTCTTTCTGTTGCGGCACGTGGGTTTCTCTCTAGTTGTGGTGTGCGGGTTTTCTCTCTCTAGTTGTGGTGCACAGGTTCCAGGGTACTTGGGCTCTGTAGTTGTGGCACGTGGGTTCCAGAGCGTGTGGGCTTTGTAGTTTGCCTCACGCAGGCGCTCTAGTTGAGGCATGTGGGCTCAGTAGTTGTGGCACGTGGGCTTAGTTGCACCATGGCATGAGAACATGAATTTATAATATGTCATAATCTGACATGAGTACAGTAGTTCTGCATGTCTTCCATAACCTTTCCTCACTCAGTCAACTCTTGGAGCATGAAGACCACATTCTTTTACAGGATATGAGTTGGTTAATTTTCACTCAACTGCCTGTCATTATATAAGGGTATATTTAAGTTAAAACACCATTTGGGAACAGAATGTGGTAAAAATTACGCTAACCGAGCATTGAGCTGGGTGAGTGGCTTTTCCTGGCCGGGCATGAAAGACATGAAGAGGAAACATTGACCTTTTTTCTGTTGGAGAAAATTTCTAGACAGCCACCTAAAAATCCAACACTAGACAGAGAATTTTTAAAATTCAAAAAACCGTGCTTCAGTAATAAGGTTTTATGGGTTGACATAAATCATAAAGTCCTCAACTTATAGGCTCATGAGAGCTCAGCTGGACTGAAGTACACTGCCCTCTGCCAGCAGTACCAGTGGAGCTCCACAGCAGTGGTTCTTAGATTGGTGGTAATGAAAAGTGTGCCCCTTTTCTTAGGAGAATTTACTGTGCCCCCAACCCCGTCAACTGAAAATCCCTCATCTAGAGTTATCCCATTGTTTTTCCCCAATAAGGAAACTAAAGCCAGAACCGTTGAGTGACTTTTCTGCAGTTGGCAGAGCTGGAATTTAAATCCGAATCTTCAAAGTTCAGTCAGTTTTTCAGCCCTATTCCAATTATTCGAGAGGTAGTATAAAAAGAAATTTATATGGGTTTGTGGCCAGTAGTGCATGATGAGAGCGTACCCAAAATTTTAAAATGAGCCAGAAGAGCAAGCTTCTGTGGCCTCAGAGCCCCTCCCGTCTTGACACTAGTCATCTTGGCACAATGTGCAGTCATGTACATGAAAGGAGCCACAGTGTCTAGTCTGCTTATCCCAAGTGCACCCTTATGAGCTTGCCATAGAAACACATTTGTAAATTGAAGTTGAGTGATAGCTGAGGGAATTTACTTTAGGCTGAAAGAGATTATTCTAATTTCTGAATAAGGCTTTTGAGTTAAACAGTAATATATTAGCAGGTCAGCTCAGCTTTCATTGAGTTAAAAAAACATGACTCAAGTAATAATATTAACATTTGATCACTTTAACTTGGTTCAAAGAGGCTAGAGATTTAGAGTCTAAATAATGCATTGTTTCCTGACTTTGCAGATCAAATTTTGATGCTATTTAAAGATCTTGTTGTGAAAAATGACACAGCTCCACAGTATATGAGGTGCTTCCTAAATAGCAATAATCTAACTTTTGATGATCAAGATTTATCCATGTGGAAGCTATATGAGACTGCACCACTAAAATATGATTTCTTTCAGAACAGGGATTGGTAATCCTGAATTTGCATCATATCAGGCCCTCGACAGTTTTCTGTGTGTTGGTGGTAAAATCAAACAGCTGAATTGTTGAAGCTCATTTGAAAGCAGAAGATGCTGAGTGGCACTGTTTTTGGAGTAATGGTTTTCAGACTTTAGTGTACATAAGAATCAGTCGAGGTATTAAACGTGTGGATTTCTACCCTCCCCCCAAAGATGCTGATTTGACTGCTGGGCACTTGGGTGTGGTGGTCAGCAGGAATCTGCATTTAAGAAGCACTTCACCACATTTGTTTGACAGGTGGTCCAGGGACCACACTTTGAGAAACGCTGTTCTAGACAATAAAGGGAAATAAAAAAGGGGTATAAAAAAGGGGTACAAAAAAATTGAGGGAAAAAAATGAAGCCATCAAAGAAAAAGAAGCTGGATGGCTTTAGGCAGTTGATCTCAAGTTAGTTCCAAAACTAGACTAAGGTATTCCACTGCTAATAGTGAGCAATGGTTTTTAATCTCAATAAACAGAAACAAGATCTGCATTTGTATTTTGTTTTTCTTTATTAAAAATGTAGTGCATACTGCCACTTTTCTGCTAGTAAAATGAACAGGTAGCTAAGAAATATTAATTTTAAAAAATCAGAAATTGCTGATCAAACTGAGTTTGACAACTTTATTTCTTCTGAACTCAGGGTTGTACTTTTGTAGTACATCAATAAAATAGGTATGTTTTTTATGTTGCTAAAGTTGTCTCTAGCCATATCGTAGAGTTAACTTGATTCATTTTGACATACTAAAAAGAGCATGGTGTTCCACAAAGGTCCCCGTGACTTTCAGGTGCTCCCCTACATGAGTCAGTTTGAAAATAGAGAAATTATTCTTCACATTAGGTCATGAAATTCTTTTTCAGTGCACGGCCATAGCCTTGTTCATCCATTAAAAAAAATTTTTTTTAATACTTGATACGTGGAGTCACTGACTGATGACAAAGATGACACAGTGTGGGTCCTTACCCACACTGAATTTTGGCCAAGTGGGAGATTAAGGTGGATAAGTAGACAGGCAGGTAGAATACAGAGTAATAAGTGCTGTGCTGGGTGAGGTCTGGGGCACGAAGGAACTAATAGACTGGACAGTTAACCTCTGTTTGGGGGGTCAAGCAGTTTCTTGGAGGAAGTGGCGTCTAATATGAAATATCAAGGTTAAAAGGAATTATGCATATTTTTTGTTTCTATTTCACTTGTTAGGATCATATGTGATTACTTTGTTGTGTTGTCTTGGAAGAAGACAATCTCTGTGAATGTTTTTTTGGTAAGCCTTTTTGTTTTGCTTCCTCCTAGTCTTTGTTGATATATTTGCAGGTTTGAGTCTTTGAATATTTTTTGAAGCTGTTTTATACTGGTAGTATCTGTTTAGAACTTGAGAACTCATTTTTCGGAAGATCTTTGCATTAGCCATGGATTGGCCAGTTTCTCCTAGCCTGTTCTCAATCAGGCTTTATATAATCAGTGCTTAACCAGAAATGGTTGCCTTTCTGCATGATGAAGCAGAACACTCATTGCCCTGCAGGATGATTGCTTTTAAATGGTTGCTAAATGATTCTCTTTCTGTCTTAGTTAAGGAAACTTTTTTTTAAAAAATAACAACCTATAAAGCTTTCAACACATGAAGTATCACAGTCTGTTTTGAACCATTTACGCAAAAGTGATATAATCACTTAATCAAGTTGGTTAAAGATAAATAGCTTTTTCAGCATTAATGAGACATGTCTTAGATGCGTTTGTTTTTCTTTTCTCTTTAAAGTAGTCCAGCGTGCTGGCTTTCAAACTTTTAGTCTTTGGTACAGTTTGTTCTCTGTATCTGCAGGTTCCACATCCATGGATTCAACCAACCACAGATTGAAAATATTAAAAAAAAAAAAAAATTTCAAGAAGTTCTAAAAAGCAGGAAAAAAGCGTGTGAATTTGCTATGCACTGGCAACTATTTACATAGTATTTATATTGTATTTGCAATTATGTGCATAGCATTTACACTGTATTAGATATTATAAGTAATCTAGAGATGATTTAAAGTATCTGGGAGGATATGCGTAGGTTATGTGCAAATATTATGCCATTTAATATAAGGGACTTGAGCATCCTCGGATATTTGTATCTTCAGGGGTCCTAGAACCGATACCGCATAGATACCGAGGGACAACTGTATTTACTTTTCAATTTTATTCTATTTCTTTTAAAGTAATGCTAGATGGAATCCACCAAAATTTGAAAGCATTGTCACACTATCTCCACTTTCTCTCCTCTCTTCTCTCTGTAGCTGATTTGGTTTTCCCACTCTAGCAATATACTTTGATCAAGGTCACCGGCGACCCTCATGTTGATAAATGTTTCTAATGATCAATTCTGTCTTCATTTGCATTAAACTATTATCAGCATCTAACACAGTTCATCACTGCTTCCTTCATGACTTCTAGGGCCTAGATTCTCTTGGTTTTCCTCTTACCTCAGTGCATGCTCCTGCCCCCTCAGTCTTCTTTGGTAATTTCTCTTCTCCCTGACACCCTAACATTACAGTGCCCTAGGGCTTAGTCAAGAGCCCACACTTTTCTCCTGAGTGCCAGACTCTTATGTCCACCTACCTGTTTACACCTCCACTTAGATATCTGATGTACAGCTCATAGTTAACATGTTCAAACTTGAATGCCTGATCTTCCCCTGAAACCTAGAATCTTCCTGCAGTCCCCCTATCCTTCCAGTTGTTCAAAGCCAAAAACTTGGGGTTCTGCCTTCAAAATATTTCAAGAACCAAACCTCTTCTTGCCACCTTCCCTCACTGGTACCACCATTGTCCAAGGCACCGTCACCTCTCATCTGGATTATTGCCATCACCTCCTAACTGGCTTCCTTGCTTCCACGTATGCTACCTTACAGGTTTTTCTCAAAATAGCAGTCAAAATAATCCTATTAAAATATGTCAGATAATGTCACTCCTTTGCTCAAAACTCCCATTTTCACTCAGGGTAAAACCACCATCTGTACAATGACCATACATGATGTAGCCCTTCATTCCCTCTCTCTGATTTCATTGCCTACCACTCGGTCTCGACTTCCACTTATGTAACCTCAGCCTCCTTGTTTTTTTGAACAGGCCAGACATATACCCACCGTAGGGCCTTTGCAGGCATTGTTTTCTCAGGAAAAGCTCTTCTCCTACGTTCTTGTATGGCTCTCTTACCTCCTTCACATGTTTGATCAAATGTCATCTTCTCAATGAGGCCTAATAACTATTTTAAAATTGAAACCTACCTGCCCTCAAACCCTCCCCCCTAACTCTGCTCAATATTTTTCCATAATACCAATTTTTAACATATATATAGTAATACGAGATAGTGTTTGTTATCTCTGCACCACCCCCCAGCCCAGCTAGAATGTCAGTTTCATGAGGACAGGGTTTTTTGTTTCACTGAGGTGTATCTTAAATGCCCAGAACCGTGCCTGGTATTAGTAAGTATTCAGTAAATGTTTATTGAATGACTGACTGACTGAATGAATGAATGGTTTCTTGACTAATAATGGTTGAAACCCATTTTGAAAACCCAGTTTGAAAAATGCTGGTCTGGTGGCTAGACTCAATCCTAATTTTCTTCTTTTTTTTTTGGCTGCGTTGGGTCTTCGTTGCTGCACGCCGGCTTTCTCTAGTTGCAGTGAGCAGGGGCTACTCTTCCTTGCGGTGCGCGGGCTTCTCATTGCGGTGGCTTCTCTTGTTGGGGAGCACGGGCTCTAGGCGTGTGGGCTCCACCAGTTGTGGCACATGGGCTCAGTAGTTGCGGCTCGCGGTCTCTAGAGTGCAGGCTCAGTAGTTGTGGCGCACGGGCTTTTTTGCTCCGCAGCATGTGGCATCTTCCCGGACCAGGGCTCGAACCCGTGTCCCCTGCATTGGCAGGTGGATTCTTAGCCACTGTGCCACCAGGAAAGTCCCTCAATCCTTAATTTTCTATTTGGGCTGCTATATGTAACAAACTTTGGGGGGATAAAATTAATTTTTATTTTTTAGTCATTTTTAGTTAATTTTGTTCAATTAGGTGTGGTTTGTCCAAAGTGCTTGCTGGAGTCACTCTAACAGTAATCTAAATGAAAACATAACAGTACTTTTCTGACATTACCCCTTGTGTTGTATAACTTTGAAAACCAGTCATCCACTGTTGGCAGTTTGTACTTTCAGATTTTTTTTTTTCAGGCACAAACATATATTAAATCATACTATACAGTGTTCCACAATTTGCATTTTTTTTGTTTTTTGGATTTGTCTGATTGGTTTTTGTCATGGTAGTTATTTGTTTTGCTCCTAATATTCTACCATGGACATTGTGTCTTGAGATGCACTATAAGATCATTGGTCAGAGCACGGATGCCCAGCCAGACTGGGTTCAAATCCCAGCTTTGCCAACCAGACTCTGGGCAAGTTACTTGAGTCTTCTGTGCCTCTGTTTTCTCATCTCGTACAGTGTTGTGGAGATCAAATGACACCTGGTATACATACCTGTGGGTAGAAATATTAGCTGTCATCACTTGCATTACTTCATTATTTATCCCCACTATGTAGTATCCCTTGTTTTGAAAGTGTAACACTTTATTTAATTAGTCCCTTGTTTGATATATGTTTAGGTTGTTTCTAATTCTCTGTTGTTACAAACAGTAATCACTGAGGGTAAGTTTGTGTTTGCACGTTAGTATATTTTTTTCCACAAAATAAATACATAGACTTTCTGAGTCTAAAATATAAACACTATTGTACACTTGCACCAACAATGTATCAGTATTTATTTCCCTTGCAGATGCTGGATGTTACCAGACTTAAATAGTTTTCTTTTGTTCTTCTAGTAGTTCATGATTGATGGACTGGTTCTTTCCCCTCCCCAACATTTTTATTCTTTCTGAAATATATTGAGGTAATGATCTGTTTTTTTTAAGCTAGTTATTTCCAACACTCCCCATCTCTTCCCCACTGATTTAAAGTGGTACCTTTGTGTCATGTACCAAATTCTCATATATACCTTGATCTCTTTCTAGACTCTTATTTCCTTCTATCGTCCTGTCTATTCCTATACAAAGTACCATCTGATTGTAATCACTGTAGCGTATACCTTTTGATACATTAATAGCCCCACTCACTACATACACTCAAGTATACACACTTTGTTCCTCTGTTTTAGGAACAATTATTTTTCCAGATTAATTTCAGAGTGATTTTTTTTTTTTTGGCTTTTAAAAAATGCCCACTGGAATTTTGTTTCAAAAAGTGTTAAATTTTGGATTAATTTGGAGTGAATTTATATCTTTACAGTATTGAGAGTTAGAACTTAAAATGTCTATTCAGGGCTTTCATTTTTTTGCTCTTACACGTTTGTCATAATATTCTATAGTTTTTGTTGCCATTTTGAACATGCTCTTTTTTCCATAGTTTAATGTTAAAATATTGATTACATGTAAATGTAAGGTATTGACATGTGTGTACATATACACACACACATATGTATTTGCCTTATATGCACCCACCCTTTTTACACTCTTTAATACTTCTGTAGCTTTCTTAGACTTTCTAACCTTACCGTTGGATCCTGTGCAAATAATAAATTTCATCTTCCTTTCTGATGTTTGTACCACTTGCTTCTTTTTTCTTATTGTAGAATAGATTCTAGAATGATGCTGAATAATAGTGATGATAGCAGGCATCTTTGTTAGTTCTTTGTGTAAATATATATAATTTAATTGAAAAATTTTAATTAATGACTTTATTGGGTTGTTCACAACATTATTTGCTTTAATCAGCCTTACTTCAAGTCTTGTTTTATATTAGACCTGAGAGTACTTGGGAACGTATAAAGTCGTTTGTTACTCTGGAAACAATAAGAACATAGTCTTTGGCTAAGAATAAAAAGAGTAATAACTGTCTGAATCCCTGGAAGTTTATACCTGAGATGAAAGAGCTACGCCTTCCAATCAAATGCCACATTAAAAATTATGACTAGTAAAGTTAGATTTCAAAATTATATGACATAATCCCATTTTTTATTGCATCCTGAAAATGAATAATAGACTGGGCTTTGCCCTCCTCAATATTCAGTTCTGTAAGCTGCAAAGAGATGTGAGGTGTGGCTGCCTGTGGCCTGGGGAGCTAGTCCTCAGGGCACTGCTCTTGCGGGTTAGACCTCCTCTAGCGTTTCCTCAGCCTCTGCCCTTACAGCAAGCCAGTGCCCGGGATTCCTTGGAGCCTGGAAATGCTGATCTAGTCTGAGTAGGGCGAAAGTTCGGGTATGACAGATTGTTCAACCGTATCTGACTTTGAGTTAATTCTCTTCTCGTAATAGTTTGACTCCATCTGGGCAATAGAAAGCCAGAAATTTAAAATAATCTCAAATGTAATCAAGAATTAAATGTGTTGGCTTGGTTGTCTTTGACCTGTTGGTTAGCTGCCTTTCATTCACAGATAAAGATTACACTTTGGATAATTATTTCATTGTTGTAGAAAGAGGAAGAGAAGATTTTATATTCTTAAAACTAGGGAAAAGTTTACGTTTTGTCCACCGCTGCCAGTTTCTATATTTATTGGTTTTATGACTGTTTTCTTCGTTTGTTTTTGTTCTGGGTTTTGATTTTTGGTTTTTTTGGGGGGGGTTGGGTTTAAATTTTAGTTGAAGTAACCAGCTTAATTTTGAGGTAATCATAGTCTACTTAGCTTCATTTTTTTCCTCTAACCTAGTAATAATAGTATTTTCCCCAAATTTTTTACTATGAAAAATGTCAAACATAAGATAGTTTTCTTACAGAATGACCCATATTCTGGGTTTGGCTGATTGTTTTCTTTCATGATTAATGTAAGAACTTTTAATCATTGTACTTTCATCTGTTACTGAATATGATCTTAGGGGAGAGATCCTATAAGTAATGACCTTGAAAACAGGATCTTAATTTTAGAATATCTGTGTTCATTTTCCATGTCTAACAAAGATTTCCTCTATGGCCTTGAAGGAATTATGCAATCATTCTACCTATGCTATATAGAACAAGCAGGATTGCCTACTAGTTTTAAAGTTCAGTGGATTTACTGATTGGTGTTAACAAAGCCCATAGAAGATATAAAGCGTAGCTAAAATAATAAAGAAATCACTGATAATACTTTTTTGGTCATTTCAAACAAGGTGTCATTTAGCATGAGGGTTACATCCTCAGCAGACGTTTCTTGTCTCTTATTTACGTTTAGATCTGAAGGAAAGGGAAACTAACCTTAAATGCCTGCTGTGTGATAAGCACTGTGCTAGAGAGTCTTTATTCAAATGCATCTTCTTATTGAATTCTTAAGCTTCCATCTGCCTTGTGAAATAGGTGAGTTCCTGTTTCCATTTTACAGGCAAGGAAGCCAAAGATCAAAGATGTTCAGTAAAGTGTTCTATATTACAAACATAGTAAGTGCCAGAACCAGGCCATGAACCCAGATTGTAAACTTTCCAAGTTGAGCTTTATCATGAGAACTCTTCTGAATGTCACATACATTGAGGAAAGTCTCCCCCAAAAAAGTTGGTAGCCACCAATGAAGCATTTTACACCATCTTCTTCTGACCAGAAACTTTTAAAATGTAGACAGTGTTTTTTAAGTACATGAATTTTCCAGTTACATTACATCTCCTGTCACTGATTCTGTTCTAGGATGTTGGCAAAGGATGAACTGATGGCCATGCTTCAGGAATGTTTCAAGGTTTTTAAGTACTCTTCTGAAAAGCAGCTTGGCAACACAGCAAAGAGAATAGAGGAGTTCCTGGCCCAGTTTCAGAGCCTCGATGGTGAGAATATAATATCTGGCCAATTCTACTGGCTATGACAGTCATTTAACTATAAAATAACATGGAAAACCCCGCGTTCTGATGTGTTGAGAGATGAAGAGGTAACGTAGTTTGTGATCAGTCAGTATACCAAGCCTCAGAATAGCACAACGTGACAACCACAACTAAGCCAAATGGTTCTCTTCCACATTTGGTTTAAACAATGAAAACTATCAAATGGGCAGGAAAAAAATGTCTTTCTCCAGATGGACAGTTTTGAGGACTTACCTTAGGGGAGAAAACAGAAAGGGCAGCAAAAAGAAGTCAAAAAGATTGGAGAGAGTAGCAGGGCATCATAATTAAGGACTCCTTTTAGATGTTTTTCTTAAGCATTTCATCAAGTTCTTTATAGATTACAAAAACACTGCATAAATTATTTGTAAGCCTGAAAATTAATAGCTGTGAACTGCTTTCACAGCATTGAGGCTCATTGATATGCTGATTACCAAAATATGCATGAGGTTTGCTTTAATCAGGTTTACAAAGCTTGAATCTTTCAGTCCTCAATGAACTGTGGCAGCCTGGCATTCCTCAGTGTTGGAGGGCACAGTTTCCTTTACCTTGCATGACCTGCACAGGATTCGTTATGTTTGCCGAGCTCTGGGATGCCTGCTTGTGTACAGGTAGCCTTTTCAGCGCTCTGATGCTCCAGGACTTCTTTGTTCTGAGGGGGCTCCGTGGATTGGTACTGATGTTTAACTTTTCATGGGCTCTTCCCTTGCTCTGTTTCTAGCACCAAAGTATAGTACTCTTTCAGTAAAACAAGCAAAATGACTGTGCACTCCTTATTTTTCCCCTATTTAGGGAAATTTTTAATGGGGTCTGGGGAAAAGAGGCAACTTGGTGTATAAGCACACGGATCGAACCATGGCATGGTGAAAACATTGCACTTGGAATGTCCCTATCAATCCTTTCTGTGTTTGGCAAGTGTCCCTTTGTCTTTAAATCCTTTAGATTTAGGAAACTTCTTTTGCTGAATCCCTCCCTCTCTCTCCATAGCTGCAGCACTAGGCCCCATGAGTGCCGAGCCAGTGAAAGATGAAAGAGCCAGCCTGCTTGACTGGAGGGGCAGGAGCGGGAGGAAGCGCCACCGCGTGGTACTGGGGCCCCTCCAGATCATGCGCAGGCTTTTTTTTTTTTTTTTTTGCGGTACGCGGGCCTCTCACTGTCGTGGCCTCTCCCGTTGCGGGGCACAGGCTCCGGACGCGCAGGCTCAGCGGCCATGGCTCACGGGCCCAGCCGCTCCGCGGCATGTGGGACCCTCCCGGACCGGGGCACGAACCCGCGTCCCCTGCGTCGGCAGGCGGACTCCCAACCACCGCGCCACCAGGGAAGCCCGCTCAGGCATTATTGCTCTGCAGTACATTTGCAGGACAAGTGAGCCGAGCCATTTCAAATCATAAACATTTTAAAGGGCTGGAAATTGGTATCATAGAGATTATTGAGTCCAGCTGCAACAGAAGCTAAAGCCCAGGAAGAGGAAGGAGCTTGCTTGAGATCTCGTAGCTAGCTAGGGTAGTACCCAGCCTGGAGCCCACCTCTTTCTTAATCACCAGCTCATTGTTTTTTACTCACTGATTCACAGTCGCCACCTAATTAGGGTCACTGGGACAGTGAGGGGCCGCCCTTAAAGATATAAACAGGGTAAAAGACTTAGAAGAATATAAGATAAATTAGGTAAATTTCAATCTTTTACAAAATCGGACTCAGGGATTTTTGTAAAATGAAACTGCAGATATTATAATAATTTTAATTAGAGTTCATGTAACATAAGCTAGTGAACAAATCCTGTGATGTGCTAATATTAAATAAAGGAACGCAGCTTTTAGAAATGGGAAGGTTGGTAATTAAGATGATTAACAGTCTGAAGAATAAAGAATTTTGTAAGTTGAAGCAAAACCAGTGTCTTGAATAAATTACTTTTCTGTTTTCAAAAGTAGCACATTATTAATAATAAAGTGAAATTAACCCCACCCTCCCATATTGGACAAGCATACAGTTTGACTGTATGCTATCTCTAGTTCCCTGACAGTTATTACACATTACAGTTTAGGTTTAAAATTACATTTGGAGGGTTAAGTAGGTCAGAGTGTCATATCAGATTTATTTTTAAGGCTCTGCTACATGTTAATGAAATGGGACAGAGAATTTATTAGATATTTTAACCTTAAATCATATCTTTCTTGAACCAAGATTTATCAATAGCTAAAAAGAAATTTATTCTTCGAGAACAAGGCAGATTCTCCGGCTGCATCTTCCTGTTTTAGGTTTGGCTCAGTAAGCCATGTGAGTGTGAGGTTCCTATAATCTGCCCTGCACCAGGAAGAGGCTGTTAGAACCTCATATTCTCTGGAAACACGACTACACCTTTACTACACTTTTTACCAGATATGGTTTTCTGTTTCCTTTGCATGATGCAGTTTGCATTTCAGTAGATTATTTCAAAACTTTTATGCACTACCCACTTCAGACTTAAATAGCATGTCAGATCTAGTGAATGGGAAGATCCAGGCCAGGTTTGCCAGGGTGCAGGTTTGTATTGTTTACATCATCATGGCAGAATCAAAGGACCATAATTTAGATTTTTTTTTTTTTTTTTTTTTTGCGGTACGCGGGCCTCTCACTGTTGTGGCCTCTCCCGTTGCGGAGCACAGGCTCCGGACACGCAGGCTCAGCGGCCATGGCTCACGGGCCCAGCCGCTCCGCGGCATGTGGGATCTTCCCGGACCGGGGCACGAACCCGTGTCCCCTGCATCGGCAGGCGGATTCTCAACCACTGCGCCACCAGGGAAGCCCTGTTTGTTTTTTAAAAGCTATTTATAACAGCACAAAGATTTGGAGATTTTTTTTTTTTCCTGTTGGTTTGAGGGGATTTGTTTGTATTTTGTTTTGTTCTCACTGTTGGTCACATTTTTAAAATTCAGTAGCTGGTTTCTTTGAAGACCTCTCTGCAGCATAACTTATGTAATATTTATTGACCTTCAGCTTCTGGAAGAAATCATATATGTGGTGGAACCTTGGTTCCCTGCCACATTAAAAAAAAAAATGGATTAAACTTTATTTCCCTTGGAATAGTAAAAATGTTATTCTCTTAAATGGATTTACCCAAGCTGCTGTATGTTGGTTTTGTATTAAAAGCAGAAGCCAAAGAAGAAGAAGAAGATACTTCTGAGTCACAGTCAAAGGGACTTCAGAAGACAGACCTCTATCATCTTCAGAAGGTCAGATCACTTTCTTATCCTTCCAGCCACATCCCCTGATGCTCCCGGTGTGCTCTAGATTAGCTCTGCCTGGAGGTTTTTGTTTTCATTTTTAAACCACAACTAGGAACAAAGCAGACTTTGTAACTAACTTATAAATTGAACATCCTGTTTATCCCACTGCTATCCTCATTCTCCATGTAGAAGTCGGGTGGAAACTGTTCCGATAGCCTCAGAGAATTAACTAGTAATAAGGGAACCTGGTTGCAAAAAGGAATCTGATTATTTATCTGATGTATTTGTTTTTCAGTTTGATCAAATTGAGAGGTTCAGAAGAGACTCTTTAGTTTTAGATACTTTTCTTGATTCTTTAAAGAAATGCATATTGAGTATAGAGCAGAAATTGAGCCACAGTGTGTCTAGTATAGCATTTTTCAGATAGTTCTAACTTTAGGATCTTGGTTGTCAAAGTAAAGAACCTTCTGTAAACCATGATACCAAGTTATGATAAACGTAGAATAAAATATCCATCTAAGCAGAACAAAGCATGTGGAATCTATTCTGTTAGCGTGGCAAAGAGCAAGGGTTTTCTCTTCTTCTTGGAAGTCCTTTTCTCAAATGAATTAATGGGTTGTGGCTCGTGAGCACTCTGCCCTATAACTTAGTAACGACGTAAGCTGCCCTTCTCTTTCCCTGAAAAGTCACTTGATATTTTTTGAAGCAAAATACCTAGGAGGAGAGATTCTTCCCAGTCCTGAAAAATAAAAGATAAACACAACCCCTTTTGATCCGGTTCTTTTTCTGTACATTCTGTCGTATGGAAAGGGCATCAGCTGCCTCTGCCTGAGCAACAGAGCTGCCCTCTGAGGGGCTTTCTGTCTCAGAATCACCGGAAAAGGTATGTTCTTTCATCCATAGTCATTATTGGAAATGAAGGAGTTAAGAAGAACAAGTAAGAGGCAGACCAAGTTTGAAGTCCTCAGAGAACAACTTGTGAGCTTCATCCACAGTCTGGTGAGGTGAGTCTGTTGTTGCTCTTCAGAGCTAAAAATCAGGCTATTTGCCCAAATAACACTGGTGTGATAGCTGTCCGCAGCCAGTCCGGGACACTTCGGGACTGGCTTTTTGCTCGAGGTCCTCCGTCCAGCGCAGACTTGTAATTTTTATTCCTTTCCCATCCTTATTAAGGTGGCTCAGCAGATGGCTTAGTTCATTCTTTCACTGCCAGTTCAAGAACACAGGTTTAAATTTGATCTAGTTCATTAGGCCTGGGTGGGGGTGGGGATGGAAACAGAACAGGAAACAGAAAAGTGAGTGTTTTCCCCCTAGTAGCAGAGTGTTTGCTTTACACTTAATCCTTGCTCTGTCTTTGCTCAGAGTATGCTGGATCTGGGCCAAACCCAGAAAAGAGCCCAGCCCAGCTGTAATACCCTATTTTATCCTGAGTAAAGGGTTTCTAATTCTGAGGGGTACCAGTGTAACTCTGGATCATGTCAGCACAGACGCACGGTGAGCAGGGTACTCAGAGTCAGTTTAGAAGTCCACCAGTGCTACCTGTATTTTAAGGTGATTCCTTTTTTGGGAAACCCAGATCATTCTGATATTTGGATTTCCCAAAAGCCAGCTCTGTGTAGCTCTGTAAAATCACACACCTAACCTGCAGGTGGGACATGCCGTATAGGAAAAAAGTGAGAGGTCTGAAAAATAAAATGATTTAATAGTTAAATAGGGAAAAAACTGTTCTTTGTCATTGCTTATTCTGTTTTTTAATGGCATTTCAAACTCAGCAGCAGGCTAGGCACTGACTAGAATCAAGTACTAAAAAAAAAAAGCAGCTCAGTTATTGAAGACAAAGAGTGTTTTTTTTGATAAATTGCCTGTCCTTCTTGAAAGTGAAGAGTTCCATTTTCCAGGACAGTTTTGGGGCAGAGTCATTGTTCCTGGTCACTGGGGAGAAATTACTCATGTCAGGACAGAGGTCGA
This sequence comes from Physeter macrocephalus, assembly GCF_002837175.3. NCBI lineage: Eukaryota > Metazoa > Chordata > Mammalia > Artiodactyla > Physeteridae > Physeter > Physeter macrocephalus. The sequence goes on along the minus strand of NC_041223.1, from coordinate 71,037,436 downwards.
AACGATCAACCAAGTATGACAAAAGGAAGGTTAAAGTGAGAGAAATGGGTCACATAAAAGTGACACAGTGCAATTCTAAAGTGACCTACTGGCTAGAAATGACCTTGGAGAACTCATAGAATTAACCTTGCCGTGCTGGGCCTTCCTGTTCTTGTAGTTTCTAGCCGCAAGTTCCTGGTTTTTCCCTTTTACCAAGTTGTGACCATTGTAGTTGCTAAAAATGATTTTACAGTATAATTTGGCATAATTTATAGGTCAAATGTCATGTTCCTTTCTGCATTCCCACAAATCCCAAATTGTAGGCTTTGAAACCAGCCAACCATTCCCCTTTTATGATCTTTGACCTAATATGCCTGACTTTTCACCTTCCTGAGCAGTTATTGAAATAAAGCTGGGCATGATTGAAATGTGTTGTATTGTGAAATCACAAAAGTTTCCATACCAGGATTTACGATCTTTACCAAGCTTGAGTATCCATCCCAGCAGGGAAGAGATGAGGGCTGTAGCATGTTAGAGCTGAATGGGGCTTGATGAGTCATGTGGCAGCTAAAGCCCAGAGAGAGGCTGTGACTTTCAGAAAGCCACATAGTTAGTCCCAGTCTGCTGACATCTTTCAGAAGACCCTCTCTCTTTCCCCACACTGTCCCCAGAGACCATACCACAGATGTCTGAACAGAGCTTGGAGTTCTGGAGAAAAGCGGTCCTTGAAAGATACCTATAAACAACAGACTCCAGGAAGTAGAGTTCCCCGTATACCATGAGCAGCTCTTGCTGAAACTACTGAGAAATGAGAATAAGTTGCCACTTTCTAAGTTACTGTTTTCACCAAAATACAAGCTTCAGCCTTGTAGCCCTTGTGGATACTAAGTGGTCCTACCAGCTCCCCCCAGACCACCGCCTCTTTCGCTTGTGGACTCTGCTCTGGGTCTAAAATGAGCATCATGCAGAGCTCCAGTGCCAGACTCACTGCCGATGTCCGTGCCAGTCTCCAAATTTGGAGTTGGATAAAAATTCTAACATATGATGGTGTTTTGTCAGTATTTTTCAACTAATATAGCCCAGTGGAAACAAAATACAGGCAAGTATTTTAGACTCTGGAGGTTCTTTGAGGATATCTAAAAAGGCCTTTTGCCTTGAGAATTATCTGAATCTCTAAAAATTAAATAAAGATGTTAAAAGGGGAGAGGAGGACAAATAGGAGACAAATTTTTTTCTGAAATTGACTCTTATCTGGTTGCCTTGTTAGATTTCCAGTCCTTATTACAGAGCAAGGACTCCAACGTGATCTTTTAATGACCATTATGTATAATGACTGGGGAGAAAACAGCCTGAGGTTGGGATAGGAAAAGTTTATGGTCAGAAATTACAAATGGGTAGCCAGCCATCCAGGGAGGCAGCTGGCATCACAGAAACCATTCCTGAGACTACAGCTAAATAGCTTAATCTCGAGTCAGATGTTAGCAGTACTTGAGGTATAGAATGCTGGTTCTCAGGGCCAAGTCAGAATCATAATGCTCTTTGCACATGGGTTTTATTCCAATGACTCTGAAGAAGGAGCAGCATCTGGAAGCTAAATGAGCAGGGGGCCAGGAGCTCTTGAGACAGGCAGGACAGAGATGGTGGGGAGGGAGGGACATGGTTCATACCCTCTCTGCGTCCTCTTCCTCAGAGCCAGACCACACGGGAGGAGCAGATGTGGTGGGATTTTTCTAGGCCCTGGTATCCTCTCCAGGAGGGAAGAAAGCCAGGACACCAGGAAGAAGAGTAATTTCCCCAGTGGCTGCGCTGAGGGAGCTGCTTGGCTCTGCCTGCACCGGTGGGAAAGGGAGCTGATACAAATCTGTCATGTGACCAAAATACTTTAGGCCCAGGACTCACTAAGCCCCAGAAATCTTTATGAAGGCATGTGAGCTAACTGCTTTAATCAAGTTAGTGACTTATTACTCTGTCTTTGGGTTATGGGTGCCAAAGCTTCTCCCTTCCAGTTTGCTACCCTCTAGGCCACCCAGGAACCATGTACTGTCACAGCTCATACCAGCTGATAGGCTCATTATATATTCAGATGAAATCTTTAATGGTTTATTTTTTAAGTTCAGATTTCATTAAAATCGGTTTATTATCTAGCTCATAAATAAGACAGAAGAATCTCACGTTACAGTGGTATTTTTTTAATAATTGAAATTTTACTGATAAATGATTTCCTTGTTTTATAATACTCTGAAGCTAAAATTTAACCTTTTCTGCCTATAAAGTAAGGAGGAAGTCTAACACATAAAAAACTTTACCTATATTACTTCTGGGCTTCCCTGGTGGTGCAGTGGTTGGGAGTCCGCCTGCCGATGCAGGGGACACGGGTTCGTGCCCCGGTCCGGGAAGATCCCACATGCCGCGGAGCGGCTGGGCCCGTGAGCCATGGCCGCTGGGCCTGTGCGTCCGGAGCCTGTGCTCCGCAACGGGAGAGGCCGCGGCAGTGAGAGGCCCGCGTACCGCAAAAAAACCCCACAAAGATTGGAAAACTTTACCTATGTTACTTCTGTGAGAGATATCTCTGTGAGCAAAAAAGAATTTCCTAAACTCTTAATTCCAGGTCTGAGGCCTGTGTTTAACACTGCCAGGAGTTAAATGTTTGCTATGATAAGAAATATGGATATCTCTGTTTCCTAAATAATTTAAGAAAGTACTCATTTATACTTTAAGAAATTCTACCTTAAAGATTTTGAGCAAAGTGGGAAGCAGCCATATAGCACAGGGAGATCGGCTCGGTGCTTTGTTTCCACCTAGAGGGGTGGGATAGGGAGGGTGGGAGGGAGACGCAAGAGGGAGGGGATATGGGAACATATGTATATGTATAACTGATTCACTTTGTTATAAAGCAGAAACTAACACACCATTGTAAAGCAATTATACTCCAATAAAGATGTTTAAAAAAAAAAAAAAAGAATCTGCCTGCCAATGCAGGGGACACAGGTACAGCAGAAACTAACACACCATTGTAAAGCAATTATACTCCAATAAAGACGTTAAAAAAAAGATTGTGAGCAGAAATGTAATTTATATACATTTGTTCCTAGAAGTTTAAATCAGAACTAAAATATAGTTTCTTGTACACCAGAGAGTCAAAGTTTTAAACAATATTACACGGAGAGGTAGAATTCTGAGTGCAGCTGCACTGGATTTAATATTTGGTTGGTTTTGGCTATTGTTGATTTTGCTTTTTCGGTAAGTTGCTCAGCCCTCTACAGAGGACTGACAAAAGTGGTTTATTGAAAATAGACCTGTGCTTATCTAAAAGCTGATACCTGACTTTGGTGGTTTCAGAGAATACCTCCTGCTTCCAGACACACAGCCTCTGCATGAGGTGCTGTACTTCAGTGCTGCCCACACCCTTCGCCAGCACCTGAACGCTGCCCCGCGGATCGCCCTCCATACCGCGCTCAACAACCCATATTATTACCTCAAGGTAAGAAGCAGTCGTTTCTCTGACAATTTAGTTCAGACTCCAGGCTTTATGTGTCACAAAAATATTGTAAATTTGCAGTTCTAATGAGCAGGGAACTGGCAGCTCAGGGTTGCTTGCACCTCTTTCAGATATTTTTTAAAATTCTTTAGATTTTTAGAGGGCTTTTTCTAAGCCAATGAACTAACACTGCCAACTTTTGATCATGCGTAATTGTCTTCTCCTTTATGTGATAAGACCAGATCATAGGCACTAAGACTTGAGTATAATGCTACTACTCTTGAAAATAAAGGAAAGGTTTCTTACAGACATAACAGCAGATAATAGGTCAAACCATATGGCCCAGTGAAATTACTTAAAAGAGCCAAATGATTGTTTCTGATGCAAAAAAAAAAAAGGAATTTCATCTTGGATTTTAAACCAAAGAAAGATCTGCTCTGAGAGTATCTCCAGAGCTGAGTATAGAGGACAGCCAGCAATATGCCAGGGATAAAACTACTAAACTCCAGACACATTTGCCAGTTCCAAGTTGTTCTTTAAACGGAGAGTTCAAGACAATTGAGAATTTTTAAAACTAACTTTCCTATGACCAGGTAAATGTGATCATTTTAAACAGCTCAGTAAGCTATATTTCAGTTATATACACACACATAAAGTAATTTCTTGATAATTTGCTAAGTTACTATTAAATTGTTAATTTGTTAATAAGTTATCAACTCAGTTAAACACCTAGAAATCTTGCAACAGAGGATACTTAAGAAGTGACTCCATAAAACCTGTGAAGAGAGTTCCGATGTATTGGTTTCCTGTCCAAAATGGCACACAAACATGCTAAGCCTTAGAAGAGAATACTGAGTAGGAAGATGTAAATCAGTGATTTTTCTATGATGGTGGTAGTGGGGTACTTGAATAATTTCATATTTAAGGCACAAAATATCAATTATTTTTATTATATAAACCACAAATTAAAACTCTTTACATAATCTGTCTTTTTGGCTAGTAGTAAGTCACAGAAGAGAACTGGTGCGATTTCAGCAGTTTCGGGAAGGATGTAATTCCCATGTGTATGTTTGAGAGAGATTTTGTTTCTTAATAAGAACCATCATTTTCACATAGGTTGAAAAAACACTGATGGTTTAGTAGAGGTTAGGATCTGCAGTGTTGACCATAATCTTCTTTGAGAGATAACTTATATCCCTGGTAGTGGTGTGTCGGTATTTATTAATACAGTATAGTAATTGCTAGAATTCACGTAATTACAAATGTTGGAAGTGGCATTTTATTGAAAATCCACAGAATTCCATAAACTTTTATGTAAACCAGAAATGCATTAGAGTCTCAATAATGAATAATGTGTGATTAAAATGAAAAAAATTAATAATTTATGATGAAAATGAAGAATATGCTTGTCTTCTGATCCTGGTTGTGTTCATCTAGTGATTAGGAGCTAGAGGGATTTTGACCAAGACCTCATCCTAAACAACCAGCTAACTATTGGAGAGTAGGTGCAACTCACAAAATAAAGGAAACCAAAGGCTCCACTTATTGGCTTACTATAAATTCAGGTTAGCAGGTTAATTAATGTCTGCTTTTGTTCCTCATCATTGCTGAAAGGTAGTTATCTTAGTTTACTGTTATTTTTAGAATGAAGCACTGAGAAGTGAAGAAGGTTGTATTCCAAATGTCGCCCCAGACATCTGCATAGCATATAAACTGCACCTGGAGTGCAGCAGGCTAATCAACCTTGTGGACTGGTCGGAGGTAGGTCAGGGGGAAAGAGCAAGCTGTCTATGTGTCTAACCATCCATGACAACTTTCCTGGAATGTTTTTATACTTTTAGTACTTTGAAACTCATCTCTTATTTTTTCAATGCCCTGTCTTTGGTTTGGAAAGCATTATAAATCACCTGGCAAGTTTCTCCAGAAAAGCACTATAACTGCTCAACAGTCCCACACAGACCCCTGCACTCTGATCCCACACCCTCAACCGAGCCAATTCTGCATCCATGCCAGGTCAAAATGAGTACATTTTAGTATGTTTAGCAAAAGCTAAACAGTTTAGGTCAGTTCCGTTATTCCACAGAATAAAAAAGTACATTATTAACTAGCATTTCCCTTATTGCATAAAAGAAAAGAAAATATTGGAATAACTACACAAAAGTTAACTCTGTTAAAGGCCCTATGTGACAAGGTCACCATTTAAAAATATGCATAATTGGCTGCTCCCAAGAAAAATAGGCATTTTCCTGGGAGATGGAGGTTGGAGTAGAGGATAAAGGGCATCCTTTGCTTTTCAACTTTGAATAGTTTTGCTTCCTGTTTTTCTCTGCACGTTTCTTAGTTCTCTGAAATATAAGATTATTCAGAAACCATTCCATTGTCTTTTAATTTTTTTTTCTTATGCAGAAAGCTCAATACTTTATTTTTAATAGATCTTTATTCTAGTGTAATTGCTTCACAATACTGTGTAAGTTTCTGTTGTACAACAAAGTGAATCAGCCATATGCATACATATGTCCCCGTATCCCCTCCCTCTTGCATCTCCCTCCCACCCTCGTATCCCACCCCTCTAGGTGGTCACAAAGCACTGAGCTGATCTCCCTGTGCTATGCGGCTGCTTCCCACTAGCTATCTATTTTACATTTGGTAGTGTATGTATGTCCATGCCACTGTCTCATTTCGTCACAGCTTACCCTTCCCCCTCCCCATGTCCTCAGGTCCATTCTCTACATCTGCGTCTTTATTCCTGTTCTGCCCCTAGGTTCTTCAGAACCATTTTTTTTTTTTAGATTCCATGTATATGCATTAACATATGGTATTTGTTTTTCTCTTTCTGACTTACTTCACTCTGTATGACAGATTCTAGGTCCATCCACCTCACTACAAATAACTC
>NC_041223.1:71030585-71030794 GCF_002837175.3 Physeter macrocephalus | reverse complement strand
GTTTTCATTTGCATTTCTCTAATAACTAGTGATGCTGAGCAGCTTCTCATGTGCCTCTTGCCCATCTGTATGTCTTCCTTGGCGAAATGTCTATTTAAGTCTTCCACCTATTTTTTGATTGGATTGTTTGTTTTTTTGATATTGAGCTCCATGAGCTGTTTGTATATTTTGGAGATTAATCCTTTGTCCGTTGTTTCATTTGCAAATAT
>NC_041223.1:71025246-71030552 GCF_002837175.3 Physeter macrocephalus | reverse complement strand
TATTTTTGTTTTTATTTCCATTTCTCTAGGAGGTGGGTCAAAAAGGATCTTGCTGTGATTTATGTCATAGAGTGTTCTGCCTATGCTTTCCTCTAAGAGGTTTATAGTGTCTGGCCTTACATTTAGGTCTTTAATCCATTTTGAGTTTATTTTTGGGTATTGTGTTAGGGAGTGTTCTAATTTCATTCTTTTACATGTAGCTGTCCAGTTTTCCTAACACCACTTATTGAAGAGGCTGTCTTCAGCCTTTTGTATGTTCTTGCCTCCTTTGTCGTAAATTAGGTGACCATATGTGTGTGGGTTTACCTCTGGGCTTTCTATCCTGTACCATTGATCTATATTTCTGTTTTTGTGTACTTATTTATAGTGATCATCAATGTAGTTTTGAGACTCTGAAATTTGGTACAGTTTTTTAAAATGTGTCTACTACCAGCAGCAGCAGTGCTTGACCTGGCTTAAATACAGAGCCATCAAGTGCAATAAAAGATGTTTGGCAGTGGCAGAGATTTTTATCTTCTTTGTCCTCTCTCTTAAAAGGCCTTTGCAACAGTTGTGACAGCTGCTGAAAAAATGGATGCAAATTCTGTAACCTCAGAAGAAAGGAATGAAATTATCCAGTATCCTTTAAAATCAATTCTGCAGTGTCCAAGTAAGCATACAGAATAGTTTATAGTTTCTCCAGATCTACATTAGAGATTTAACCATACCATCCCAGAATAACTCGTTTCTAAATACTTATTCCGAATTTAAAATGGCCCAAATCTAAACTATTTGGTCTAAAACTTATATAAAGGTCATATTCCAAAATTCACCAAAAATGGTCATTATTGAATTCTCGATTTTTCTTAGGTTATTAATATACTTTAAGAAGTTGCCAGGGAAGCAATTTTCATACCCTGTGAAAAATGAGAACCAAACAAGTGTTACACACTTTTCCATTAGTGTCTTATTGACAGTAGAGTCTAATTACATTTAATGTTTTCCAGTAAGGGTTTTAGTTTAATTTAGTAGTATGTATATTCAGTTTACTAAATAATGTTTTAACATTGAGATTTTAACCCCTTTTTGTCAGAAGTACATGGTAAATTTCCTTAGCTATAGCCTCCAGTGCTCGGTTTATTAGAGCTGTTTCTGAGCTAGAACTTTTAGGATTTATAAAACCTACCAAACAGAAGACTGACCATGTGGCAAGGCTAACATGGGGAGGCTGCTAGAACGCAAATGAGTGAAGCCAGAAAGATAGCATTTAGCTTAAGAGAAAAAGGAGACCAATCATATTTACACACCGGTAGAGGAAGATTGCTTGGGAAGAAGAAGAATGTGTAATCCCTGTGTGATGTTTAAACAGAAAAGTAGACTGTTAATCCCTATCAGGAATGTGTCAAAGCACCTTTGGAGTACTTTAGAATCCAACAAGTAACATGCTAACATTGCAAGTAGAACCTCTCTCAGAGTATCACTGCAATTTTCATTCATTAAGAAATTATGAATAAATTGTTCTTGGACATACATAATGTATAAATGTAATAAATTCCTTTGTCTAGGAGTATCTATTCATGTGCATTTGATTTAATAGTACTTATTCCTGCTCCCCCAGTTTCTTGCACTGGCATTCCTCACTTTAGTAAATTATGTAATAAGATGAACATTCTAGAGGTTTCTCCTAGTGACTACAGAGGTTCTAAAACTGCCTCTGCTGCCCCATTTCCTTTAGTCTTACAACTTAAAAAGCCCCAAGTTGTTTGGATTTATGCTTAGAGGCAGTAAATATTCTACTTCAGGAAGACCCATCATGGAGTCTTAGAGCCTCTAAGGCCTTTACAAATCACATCAACCTTTTAAGACTCAGATGAAATGACATCTGAATCTCTTCCATGACAAGAACTCATCAAGACAATGAAACAAAGAGACCTCAAGTTCATTATTTAATATTCTGTTTCCAAGAGAATTCTGGGAGGTGTCTTTAAGTATACTCACTAACATACCAAAATTACCATGCAAATATGACCAGGAGAAAAAAGTCCAAATTCAGTGAAGACTGTTTTAGTCGCAAACCTTAGAACTGTGTACTTGCAGATCTTTTTGTGTGTGTGCTTTGAGGAAAAATTTAATGTATAACTTTTAAAATTTAATATAAACAAACAATATATAACTTAAACTTCATTAATTCTGGAGTGTAAAGGAGGTATTATGAGTATAAAGGGCATCTAGCCCTCTGGCAACAGGGTGGGCCGATATGACATTAATGGATAAATGCTCCCTTCCCCACTTCCTGCTCCCAAAACTAAAAGTGCTAGATGAAATATACTCCAAAACAAATCGTCAGAATGTTGCCAGGGTTAAAAAGAAAGGTAAATCCCAAGGTACTAGAAATGATTGCAAGCCAGAGCAGAAAGTGTCTAGCCCTACAAAGCTCTGAGACAATTACCAGAGTAGCATTAGTTCAGATAGATTAAAAGTCTTATTGTCTTCATCTAAAAGATGCCAGGATTTCTTATTCAGGAGAATTTAAAAACGTGTACATATGCACAAAGGGCTGTCAACTTGGAAAGTAAGGAATTTACGATATGTAAACACAAACACCACCACCAATAAGGAAGAAACTGGACGAATAAGAGGCTTTTGACACCTTGGAATCCATGTGTTAAAGGCAGAGCCTCTGTCATCTAGGGGTCTCTGAATGAGGGCATGGAGCAGAGCCTCTGCCAATGCTCATGATCACAGCAGAGAATAGATTTCTACTGTGTGAAGTTTTCCACGACTTATCTTAACAGCAACTAGGTCACTATTTTTTCTCAATATTCTCTAGCCATTCCCCTCCAATCAGAGGTGCCCTCGATCATGTGTTTCATTTTTGACTATGGTTGGTAAAATCTAGGGAAAGAATGTGTGAATGATTTTAAGGATTTTCCACCTATCGTCTAAGTGAGGCAATCAGCAATACTCCATGTCTGATTAACGTGAAGACACCATCAATATCTACAGTGCAGTTTCCTCAGCTTTCAAATGGTGCAGATGAGCGTCAGATAAAATTGTTTAGAAACCATTCCTTTTGACAAAATGCTTATTACACTGTAAGGTACAGAGGAACTGGCCTCACACAGACCAGCAGATTTATGTCAGTCTGAGGCACTTGAGGGCTCTTGAGCCCTGCTTCCTTTTTCTTTTGCTAGGCATTTAGTTGAATTCACCCTATCTAAATGCATGTCAGGCACTGAACCACTTTGATTTTTCTTACTATCTACTTAAAGATTAGGTAAGAGAGTAGCAGGATGGAAACTGTTTTGTAAATATTCAAATTGAAGCTGTAAAATTGAAACGTGAAGCTCATTTGTGGTAGCCATTAATGGAGCACAAAACCCTCAAGCCAGCCTATAAAGTGTCAGCTTAATTATGTCCATTCTTTAATACTGTAAAACCTTACAAATGGGATATTCTGATGCACTAAATCTTGTGTTTAATGAAATACTAATCTGAAAAGTTTGAAAATTTCAAACTGTTGAAGTAGTTTGAAAGTTTTTCACAAAATATTTGAGCATGTACCATGTGCCAGGCACTGTTGCAGGCACTTGTGATACTTCAGCGAGCACAGATCTTTGCCCTCATTGCATTCTCGCAAAGGGAGTCCAACGATTAATTATATAGTATATTACAGAAAAAAACAAAACAAAAAAACAAACAGCAAAAAGAAGCAGGATGTCATGCTGCAATTTTAAACAGTGGTCAGAACAGGCCTGAGATGACGTTCGAACCAAAAGATTTATCCATGAAGTTTTATGGAAGAAGCGCATCGTACACAGAGAGCAGCAGCCACAAAGGTCCTAAGGGCAGTACGCAAGCTGCGCTGGAGGAACAGCAAAGGTGGCCAGTGTGGGACACGCAGGGAGCAAGAAGGAAACTCAAAACTGAGTGAGGTGGGGTGTAGGGCAGGTAAGTTATGGCCCTGTAGACCATTGTAAAGTCCTTAACGTCTATAGGTGGGAAGCCATCTAAGTAAAAGACTTTAGACCTTTAAGGGATCACTGACTGCTATGTGAATAGACTGGACTAGGTGAGGAGACGCAAATAAGGCAAAACAAAGACCAACTTGGAGGTCACTGAAATCATCCAAGCAAGACACAAATGTCTTCAACAAGAGTAATAATAGAGATGGTGAGATTTTAGATGGAGCCAAGATCAGATGAAGGATGTGAGGAATTCAGGGCTGTTTTTTGGCTGAGAAACTTCTCAATGTAGATGCCATTAGCTGAGGAGAAGTTTAAGAGGCAAAAACAAGGAGTTTGGTTTTGGACGGCAGCCTTCAGACCTCTTATTAGATATCCAAGTGGCAGGGTCACATAGGGAGGCGAATATAACCATCCTTAGGATGAGGTGAGATTCCCGAAGTGAGTATGAGCAGGGGGGGCAAGGAGCCCAAGGTCGACCTCTGGTTATGCTTTAAGTTCAGAGAAAGGAAGACTGGGCCAGCAGCCAGTAATGGGAGGAGAATCTGGCAGGTGTGGTTAGTGCCTTGCAAGCCAACTGAACAAAGTGTTCTAAGGTCAAATGTTGATTAGATTTAGCGATGTGGAATATATTGGTGACTGAGTGGTTGAACAGTGAAGACTAAGCCTGGTAGCCATCACCTACCAGATGACCTAACAAGTGTCTAAACTTATCACTAGTCCATACTTATCACACGAAGCCATACTTTGTGTGATACACTGCGGAGATCAGAGCATCGTCTTACACAAAAGGTTTAACCTGAAACGAATAAATGCTAACTTCCAGTTTACAGTAAGTGCAGAGGGATAGAAGAGTTTAATGACATTAATTAATTAATGACAAAGAAACATTCAACGAAACAGGCCTAGTTGTTCCAGAAAGTCAGAATCTTGTTTGAATCCTGCTTTAGTGAGAAAGCTGCAAAAGACATTTTGAGGACAAATGGGAAAATCTGAATATGGACTAGATGTTAAATTAGGGAAGCATTACTTTAAGTGGGGATACTGTTATTGAAGTTATGTAGAACCCCCTTGTTCTTAGATGCATCATGTATATGTTCTTTGAAGCAGTTAAAAATATACATATAAAGCAAATATGGCAAAATAATTGTTCCCTTTAAGTGGATCGTTGGACCAATCTTTCAGCTTTTATGGTTTTTTTCCTAATAAGAAAATTTGGTGACAAAAGGTGCGGGGGGGGAGGAGAAGATTGGAAATTTAGAAAATCCTTGAGTTCTGCTTTAAAGGTTATAGAACAGAAAAATAGGTAATAGCTAGAGAGGGATTATAGGATCAAATTTTTTTTTTTTTTTTTTTTTTTTT
>NC_041223.1:70979517-71025060 GCF_002837175.3 Physeter macrocephalus | reverse complement strand
CACAGGCTCCGGACACGCAGGCTCAGCGGCCACGGCTCACGGGCCCAGCCGCTCCGCGGCATGTGGGATCTTCCCGGACCGGGGCACGAACCCGCGTCCCCTGCATCGGCAGGCGGACTCTCAACCACTGCGCCACCAGGGAAGCCCCAAAAGACTTTTAACAGCATGTTTATTATGTTTATGGGGATGATCTAGTAGACAGACAGGAAATGGAGGCAGGAGAGGACTGCTGGCCCCGTCTTTGAATGAGCTAATGCTCCTCACCTAGGGCCGAGGCAGGAGCAGAGAACTGCTGGAGCCCTACCAGCGAGTACACAAGGACAGGCTCATGAGGTGCTTGAGCAGGATATTCACTTATTAACGCCGATTACTGTATAATTGTGAAGTGAGGGAGTAAAGAGAACCCTAACAAGGCAAATACTGTATAGTCATTTCCAACCCTAGCTAGCTGCTTGGCTCAGTTGGGGAGCATATTTAAACAGACTCCAAGTCTTCCCTCCCCACTTTAGTCTTCTAAAGCAGTCTCTGTGGGTAGAACCTGGGGAAGCGCTCCAGTTAATACTGCTCGTGTAATCAGTGTCTCATTTGGAACCCATTTTCTGTAGGGATATAAGGTCTTGCCATAGGCCAAGATAGCTTTGATATTTTAAAACTAGAGTCTTTATTTTTTTCTGATTGCCTGTGCCTATTTTTCCTAATACAAAGAACTATACCTGGTGATGTGCCTTGTTAATAGTGACTTACTGAACACATTACAGTAACCTGCTGAGTACAGCACTACACCAGCACTGCCTTTTACTGTAAAAGAATAAGATGACTGTTACGTTAGCACACTAAATTCTGTAGATACTTACTTACTAGAAGCAGTTTCAGGGCTCTTTGGGAACTCAAAGTGCGGCTGGTTATTTGCACTTACCATCACCTACTGGGTCCGTCTAAATCTTGGATTAACTAAATCCAAGAAGTTGCCCACGTTTTTTATTTTCTGAAATTACCTCACACACTACTTAAAATCAGTAAGCAGCCTATGAGCTAGGACTTTTTGCTAAGGTGGACGGCAGAAACTTGGCTGTGGAGGAAATTTTGTTCTTGATCAAAGCTGAATCTAGAATTAAAACATATTACTTGTGGCTCCATTCAGATTGCCAGCACTGATTTCCTTTTAGCATATCTTGCCCTCTAAATATAAAAACCAGCTCTTTTATAAATTTAAATCTACATAAAAATTCACACATGCTTATTATATAAAAGAATGTTCGTCATTTTGGGGTGAGAGGGGATAAAGCATATTTAGTCGCTCTGTCCCCTCCTCCACGTCTTAACTTACTGCTTGCAATCTAAAATGCTGTCCCACTACGCGAGCGGTTCTCGGCTGGGGACTGTTTTCTTCCCCCACCCGACATCTTTCAGTATCTGGAGGCACATTTTTTGGTTGTCACTACTGGGGGAGGGTGCTACTGGCATCTAGTGGTTGAGGCCAGAGATGCTGCCGAACCTCCTACAACGCACAAGATAGTCTCCCCACAACAAAGAATGAATCTGGCCCAAATTGTCAACAATGCTGAGGTTGAGAATTAGTCCATTAAAACCAGGTAGAATTATCCACCCTACTTAAGGTCACCCTGCACTATACCAATGTTTCTCAGGCACTTAAATGGGCATATGAATTACCTGGGGATCTTGTGAAAGCCCTATACCACTTTTTGGCCTTGTTTTAAAGAAAGAATTGGTGAAATATAATCACTAAAGTTAAAAAGGCGGAAAAAAATTCTTTTTGTGGGCTTCCCTGGTGGTGCAGTGGTTGAGTCTTCCTGCCAATGCGGGGGACACGGGTTCGTGCCCCTGTCCGGGAAGATCCCACATGCCGCGGAGCGGCTGGGCCCGTGAGCCGTGGCCGCTGAGCCTGCGTGTCCGGAGCCTGTGCTCCGCAACGGGAGAGGCCACGACAGTGAGAGGCCCGCGTACCACAAAAAAAAAAAAATTCTTTTTGCATCTTCCACTAATTAAGTCAATCATAAATATTTATGTCCCAGCATATTTATCACTTAAGTAGTAGAAACATGCTAATAGAATTTAACAAAAGAATTCACTGAAGTATTTTTCCTCACTTCATTATAGGAAAGCTGTGTTTGGAAAGCATGTATGGAAAGGGAGTTAGATGTGCTGAATCATGCTTTCATATAATGTCCTTTAAAAAAGGTAAAAATTCTACAGTTGTTAAAACTGACCTATTATTTAACCTATCATGCAGTCAGTCAGAAGAGAAACAATTTGGAGTCAGAACTCAGTTTGTGACAATAGCACTCAAATCTTAGATTACTTGGTATGTGAAAAGACTGATTTTGAAATCTTATCAATTCACTGATCCCTGGACAATGCTTACGTTTAAAACACTGGCTTTATTCAAATACTACCCATCTGTACATTAAAAACAAGCAGATTAGAAGTAAATGTTTTATTCTTCCAACTAAATTCCAGTACTACAAGGGCAGTAAAACAATGATACACTGGGAGAAAATGCAGCAATAAACATTTGTTAAAAAGACTGATAGAATAAATAAAAACTACCAAAAAAGGGTGGGGGGAAATCATATAAACCCATTCTGAAACCCCAAGAAGTCCTGGAGTACAGAAATGCCCTCCTCCTTCACTATTTCACAGGAAGCACTGAAGGCTATTTGCTTAATAATGTCCTGGGATTACACTCTACATTATTAATAACTGGTTACAGCTTGGTTGTAGTGCACAATTAAAATCACACTAACTTCATCTGAATTGTCATTCTACAGTTTTATTTACACAACCAGTGAAGGGCATGTTCTTTGAATACCAGCTTTAATCCTTTCCAAACATTAATATAAGAAGCCAAATTGTAATGATACAGCAAATGAGGCCACTGGCATTAATACAGGTAGCAAAGGTCCACATCCGAGTGGTACTGACATCAAGGAAATTTCCAAAACCGGTTGCTGCCTAGGAGTGGTTGCCACTGAGGAAAGCTTGAAACAACCTGTATTCACAGGGGGTACTGGCATTGCTGCATGTCGTAACTGGGACCTCTTGCAACGACTCAACAAGGAACAAGGCAGCCCACAAATGCAGAAAACATGATTCATGAAACATCTAAAGGGAGAAAAAAGGAAAATTAGGGCTAAGTTCAGGTCAAAATTTAAACACATGCCAAATCTTCATCCCGAATATATTTGCCCCTAGATATTTAAGTAACCAAAAGTAAGCCTTAATAAGGTTTTGCTGCCTATTTCCCTCCAAACTTTCCATGATTTTCTGTTAAATTCTTCTTGGGTATGAAGATAATTATAATAAACTATAATTATAACAAAAGTCTTCTCCGTAAAAGACTGTCTTGTTTTTGGTTTAAAGATGAAATACTTACAACTAGCAGGCTGTTCTCCATATCGTCGCATTATTTGATCATGCGTAAACTTCACAAATGCATCATATTGTTCTATAAATAAAGATAAACATCAATTACATGATTTGCTAAAATGCCCTCTTTTCTAATATATTAGAGCCACACAAACTGAAAAGTCCAATATATATAGTGAGACAATTCTAAGCTGGCACTTAATCAGACAAAAAAACCTCAGTAATAATAGCTTATCAAATGGGAAGAGCATGGAGCTTAGTCAGGAAACCTACATTTGTTCAAATCACACAACCTCCTGTATAGGCTGGGTGGGGCTTATTTCTTAACCTATTAAATTTAAAGGGCTTGAAATAAAAAGATATTTCTCCTCTGAAAGTTATTATAAGTGGTCTACGAATGGCAACTTACTGCAATGAGGGGAAACATGACCACAAAAGAGTAGCAAAATATATGATACATCCATACATCCAAAATATATGATACATCCACCTGTAACCTAATCAGGTGCCACAGGAAAAGATGTTATATAACTAAGCAAATTCTCTCACCTGTGTTAGCACCTTGACTGATTTAACTCCTTAATCAAGAAGTTTACAATATCAATATCCAGTAAAAATCTGTGGCTTAAAAATCCAGGGGGAGGGCTTCCCTGGTGGCGCAGTGGTTGGGAGTCTGCCTGCCGATGCAGGGGACGCGGGTTCGTGCCCCCGTCCGGGAAGATCCCACATGCCGCGGAGCGGCTAGGCCTGTGAGCCATGGCCGCTGAGCCTGCGTGTCCGGAGCCTGTGCTCCGCAACGGGAGAGGCCACAACAGTGAGAGGCCCGCGTACCGCCAAAAAAAAAAAAAAAAAAAAAAAAAAAAAATCCAGGGGAAATTCTGATTAAGTCACCATACATAATATATTTACTACACTTAAATTACCAAATTTTATGGGAAAAAATATTTTTTTGGATAATTTAAAGAAGACCACAGCAGCTTGATACTCTAAAATTAGGTACACAGTGCCAGTTAGATTACTTCAAGTGTCCAGAACTGATGGCAAAATTATCAGGAAAAATACAAAGTCAAAAAACCCACAACCAAATTGAGCTAAGTAAACAGCCAAAGCACAGGGTATACCAAAAGAAAAATCTAGTTCCCTAATACTGCTGCTGATCTACATGGCTAACATACTATTTCTTAAGGTCACTAAGGAGGACCATGAGCTATAGGAAAGTTCACTTCCTTTCTTGAACTGAAATTCTCTGGTTCTTAGAAAATACCCTGTACCAGTGTATAGAAAGGGTAATTCAACTGCTGTGAAGTGTATGTGGGAAAGAATGCATTTCTTAGGATGAGTTTCTGGGAGACTCTAAAACTCATCTCATACCTGCAAGTTTTGTGTTCAATATTTCTTCATACTCTTCTCGAACTTTCTCTTCACGCTCTTTCAATAAACGTTCACAGATCATCCCAACCTGCCGTAGAGTGAATAAGGGCTGCTCTTTTTTTAATGGTGAGGAGGCTGCTGATGGAGTCCCTATGTACAACGTGAACAACAACAAAAAACGCACCAATCTGAGGAGGTTTCACTTGGATATTTTCAATGCTCATATATCAATAAAAGCATTTTTCTATCAGTTTTTAGCACAGCATCTCCCTAGTCTTAAAACAGGTTTAATCCTATCAGCTTGTAGCTTTGGAAGAACACAGCAAGATGTATGCCATCAAATATAAGGGGGAAAAAAGTGTGAAGGTGAGTGGAGACAATGTGACAAGATACAAAACTTAATTTTTTGTTTTTAAATTAATGATATTAGCTAGGAGAGAGTTTATAAAAAGAAATACTGAGAATATATCCCTAATATTCAACATTAAATTTTACGGTTCAGCATCCTTAAAGATTAATGTAGCAGCCACTTAGATAGTAGCAGATTTCTTCAGAATGCATTCCTCTTAAAAGTATTACTTAAGGCACTCTGATTTTCCAAAACCATTCCTCTTTTCTTGAAAAGAACATCTGAAATTAATCTTTGCGAACTCAGGATTATGATAGTCATCCACAGTGACACTGCTGCAAGTATTCTACACACACACAAATACACACATTTGCTATCAACTGTTTGTCCTGTTTATCTGCCCCAATTCCTCTTTTCACTTGCTCCTTGTAACTTGCATGGCTGGGACAAGTATGTCCAAAAAAAAAAAAAAGGTATGTTTGTTTGTGCCGTCTCTACCAACAAGCTGTAACAGAATACCAGAATCCTGATATTCTGGTATACAAGAATAAAACTATACCAGCTTCAGTCCACAGCTACTAAAAAGTAAGGCTCTATCTTTATTTACTTTCAAATTCGCAGCTTTGTTAGTTGAGACTGCCAGTTCATTGATCTTGTAAGAAGTGATGAATTATGATGACCTTGGTTCCCACTGAGAGTAGAGTCTCATCTCTACCCTCACCTCCCCTTACCAAGTTTCACCCACTTATACCTGCCCCCCCCATTGGCAGGAATACTGCAGAATTTAGTTCTGAACAATTTCATGTTTCCTAATCCAATTTTATTTGACTGTTTTATAGCCTGTGAATGTTTGTTTTCTTATTCTACCTGGTTTTCCTATCCCTGCTGGGAGGGAAGGGGAAGGCAAGGCAAGCAGGCAACTACTGTCACACAAAAAACTATTTTTGCTGAGAACTCTACTAAAGTAAGAACCATTTTTGATGGCTCTTCTTTAGTAAGAAGTTTAACTTTCCCTTCACTTCAAACAGCCCTAAGTTTTACACCTTAAATTTTAAAAAGTGTATTTGCAAACTATTCTCTCCAACAAGAGGCAGGGAAAAAACCGATATAGGATCAAAATTATCAACCTTGAGGGAATCTATCCTGAAACACAAGTATGTGAGGGTATATGTTCAGGGACATTTTTGTAAATACTGTAATAGCAGAAATTCTGAGTCTTATCTATCATTATTAAATAATTGCGGGAAATCCATAAAATGGCATCGTATTCAGCCGTGGCAAGGTACATGTATACCTAATAGAGAAACGTGGCTATACCTTTTTTTTTTTTTTAATGGAGGCTACAAATCATAGCATTTATGGGGAAGTCCACTTAGGAGATATTATATACAGGTGGTTGTCTTTGAGTCATGAAAATCCAGGTGGCTATTACTTACTTTTGTACCATATTTTTAAGAGATCATGAATTATTCGTATGTTTTTTTTAAATCAAGGGGAGAAACAGGAGCTTGATGACCGAAGGCAACTTGTATTACTTTTTCCCATAATAAGTGAAAGGAAATGTTACTTAGTAAGTCTGTTATTACCTGGTGAAGCTGGTCCGCTGAGGAGAAATGCCTGTGGCTGTGCATCAGAAGTACAACATGGATCTGTCTGTTGGAAACTAGTTTCTAAATGTCTTCTCTTCTGCATGCGCTTATACTCTTGTTTTATGTTGTACAGAATTTGTTCTAAAAGAAAAAAGTCAAAATTTGGCAAGATATAAACTTTCAAGTTAAAAAAAAATAGGCTGGGTTCTACCAAAAATATTCTCTTCAAATAATATCGAGAAAACTTATGTTCTGGGAGGAATTAGTTTCAGCATAATGGGGACACTCATTCGGAAATAGCACACATACCACCTGGAATCCAGCTATTCTACAATACCATTCTTTCTCAGCACTGACTAGTAAAATATAAGTTTTTCATTCAACGTAAAGATTAGGGAGTCTGTGAACTGAAACACGTATTTAACTCAGATTCTGAAGAGTACCAAACTCAAAGGTCATTTATTCACTACACACATAATTATTAAGCTCACAGGCTTTTCTAAGATCATAAATAATTAGAAGCAGGGAGGACTATGTAAATACAGGCACATACCAGTGAGAAGTGACAGTAGCAGGTCAGCAAAATGAGAGTAGATGTGAACTAAAAAGTCATCACACATTAAATGGCCATAGCCATTAATATTAAGCTCAACAGAATTGATGAACATTACAGTATTAGCAGCAAAGTACTGTTCTGAATCTTTGGGGTAAAAACCCATGTAAAGTGATGGGTATGTACATAACAGATACTCAATTAAGAACCACTACACCACAGTGCCATTATCTTCAACCAAACCAGGAGTAAAAAAGTATAAGGAACATATCCTTTAGGCCAGTATGATACATTTTATAAGATTTCTAATTCAAAATAGTTACCATTTAGCCTCTCCAGAAAATCCCTCCCTGAGGTTTTCACTCCCCTCCAAACAGACTTTCTCACCACCACCACAGTTCCTAAATTAATCGGTTATCCACATGAAAACTACATCCCAAGAAGTTTATTAATCCCAATCAAAAACAAATAACAGGCAATAAAATGTTTCATAAATATAATGGAGTATAATTTTAACAATTCTACAATGATGCAATTTCAAAATGAACTGACACTCAATTGAAGGCTAAAGATTTATGTAAGATGAAACCAATCCTTTTTAAAAAATTTAATACTAGAGTTTTTTTTTTTTTTTTTAAGGTATATACTTCTCATCTCTCTTTTCACTTCATTTCCCAGTAAGAACTTTTAGGGCTTTTGAGAGAGAGACTGAGGGGACATCAATCAGTCCCGTAAGCATTTAGATTCTGCCAGTTTCATTATTGTATTGATAATTAGAAATCAATTAAAAAATAAAAATAAGCTGCAAAAGATATATCCAGTGACGATTCCATTTATGTAAACGTTGTGTGTAAACAAATCCGTTTTACATATACACGAATGCGAACTCACACATTGCAATAACTAACCTCAGGATGGTTGTGTCAATGTCTGTATTTAATATTTTTCAGAATGTTAACATTTGTTTATATTAAACATGGTCATGTTCACTCCATTTATGTGAAATTGTTTATAATTTAAAAATAAAGTTACCAGTGTGAAATAAAATGGCTGTCTATTGAACAGTTAAGCACCTTGATAGAAAATAGGCTTCCTAAGATTCACAGAGGTGACCAATAAAACTAGTGCAACATCCTATACCAACCAGGTCAGGCACACATATCCTCATTTTTCTTAAATAACAACTCTTTCAGTAGCGATATTCTAAAAGGTTTCTAAAGTAATGATGTTTCGACCTCACAGCAAGCTTCACTCATTTATCATTTTATGTTCAAAGCTACCATCATCCTGATGAAAAAAGTGTCATTCAAAGCATCCTAAAGTTTATTCACAACCAAAGACTTCAAATATATTAGCACAAAGTAACTTAACCTTAACCTCTTTTGTGTGACTTATTCTTTGATCACCACACAGCTGTCCTCAGATTATTCTTCCTTTTGCTTCACAAAATCAACCAAAGTACAACTAAGATGTACCAAAATAATAGTTGTAACAGACTCAATTTGTTCATCTGAAAGTCTCAAACAAGATCTAGCCTAGAATTAACATAACGTAGCTTTATAAAATCGCCATACCATCTAATATTTAAGAAACATCATTACAAGCAAAGAAACTGTAAGGCATAACTTAAAAATGAATTCACCAATTTAAATGTAGTTTGATGAGTTCTGACAAGTGCATACGTAGTCCTGGAACCACCACAACCACAATAATGAATTTTATCACCCCCCAAAAGTTCTCTCATATTCCTATTCACCACCTTTACCAACACCACTGCTACTTATCTGCTGTCATTATATAGTTTTGTCTTTTCTAAAAGAGTAGATTTTTGCCTTCTTTCACTCAGCAAAATGCTTTTGAGATTCATACATGATGTTGCATCAACCAGTAATTCCTTTTTATTAATTAGTATTCCATTGTGTATACATCACAACTTATCCGTTCTCCTTTTAGCGGACATTTGGATTGTTTCCAATTGGGGGCTATTATGAATATGCAAGTACAAGTCTCTAGGTGGACAAATTTTCATTTCTCTTGAGTAAATACCTAGGAGTGGGACAGGATGGCCTGATTATATGGTAAGTGCACAGCTTTAACCAATCCTTTTTAAAAAATTTAATACTAGAGTTTTTTTTTTTTTTTTAAGGTATATACTTCTCATCTCTCTTTTCACTTCATTTCCCAGTAAGAACTTTTAGGGCTTTTGAGAGATAGACTGAGGGGACATCAATCAGTCCCGTAAGCATTTAGATTCTGCCAGTTTCATTATTGTATTGATAATTAGAAATCAATTAAAAAATAAAAATAAGCTGCAAAAGATATATCCAGTGACGATTCCATTTATGTAAACGTTGTGTGTAAACAAATCCGTTTTACATATACACGAATGCGAACTCACACATTGCAATAACTAACCTCAGGATGGTTGTGTCAATGTCTGTATTTAATATTTTTCAGAATGTTAACATTTGTTTATATTAAACATGGTCATGTTCACTCCATTTATGTGAAATTGTTTATAATTTAAAAATAAAGTTACCAGTGTGAAATAAAATGGCTGTCTATTGAACAGTTAAGCACCTTGATAGAAAATAGGCTTCCTAAGATTCACAGAGGTGACCAATAAAACTAGTGCAACATCCTATACCAACCAGGTCAGGCACACATATCCTCATTTTTCTTAAATAACAACTCTTTCAGTAGCGATATTCTAAAAGGTTTCTAAAGTAATGATGTTTCGACCTCACAGCAAGCTTCACTCATTTATCATTTTATGTTCAAAGCTACCATCATCCTGATGAAAAAAGTGTCATTCAAAGCATCCTAAAGTTTATTCACAACCAAAGACTTCAAATATATTAGCACAAAGTAACTTAACCTTAACCTCTTTTGTGTGACTTATTCTTTGATCACCACACAGCTGTCCTCAGATTATTCTTCCTTTTGCTTCACAAAATCAACCAAAGTACAACTAAGATGTACCAAAATAATAGTTGTAACAGACTCAATTTGTTCATCTGAAAGTCTCAAACAAGATCTAGCCTAGAATTAACATAACGTAGCTTTATAAAATCGCCATACCATCTAATATTTAAGAAACATCATTACAAGCAAAGAAACTGTAAGGCATAACTTAAAAATGAATTCACCAATTTAAATGTAGTTTGATGAGTTCTGACAAGTGCATACGTAGTCCTGGAACCACCACAACCACAATAATGAATTTTATCACCCCCCAAAAGTTCTCTCATATTCCTATTCACCACCTTTACCAACACCACTGCTACTTATCTGCTGTCATTATATAGTTTTGTCTTTTCTAAAAGAGTAGATTTTTGCCTTCTTTCACTCAGCAAAATGCTTTTGAGATTCATACATGATGTTGCATCAACCAGTAATTCCTTTTTATTAATTAGTATTCCATTGTGTATACATCACAACTTATCCGTTCTCCTTTTAGCGGACATTTGGATTGTTTCCAATTGGGGGCTATTATGAATATGCAAGTACAAGTCTCTAGGTGGACAAATTTTCATTTCTCTTGAGTAAATACCTAGGAGTGGGACAGGATGGCCTGATTATATGGTAAGTGCACAGCTTTACTTTGTAGGCAACTGCCAAACCATTTTCCAGAGTAACTGTACATTTTGCATTCCCACCAGCAATGTATGAGTTCCAGCTTCTCCACATCTTTTGCCAACACTTGATATTGTCAGTTAGAGCTGAAGAATTTCAAATGCTACTGCACTGCTTTTTATATCTGTTATGATTACAACTATGTCATCTAAGCCTCACTGTGCCCTCAGATGCTCTAATACTGGTAACGTGATCAAGAACGTTATGAAGTGAATGGTCCAAATTTAACTTGACCAAAACCCTCAACGCT
Source organism: Physeter macrocephalus (assembly GCF_002837175.3). NCBI lineage: Eukaryota > Metazoa > Chordata > Mammalia > Artiodactyla > Physeteridae > Physeter > Physeter macrocephalus. Next base: position 71,013,925 of record NC_041223.1, on the reverse strand, counting down.
CAAAGTAGCAAAAAGCTAACTACAAGCTTCTAGTTCACGTTATCTTGGTTCAGAGGTATATGCAGTTTTGAAGCTAATAACCAAGAAATCTCCCCAGATTCAATATTCCACAATTCACATTTTAAGCTCAACCTACATATTTGGCCAACTTTAGTTGCTTCCATGCCAGCTGGATAAAGGCCTTCCATACATCAATAAAGTACCTATGTCTACTTAAACTACTTAAATCTAGCCATCTCTTATCAAACTAGAATGTGACATTTTATTCCAAGTACACGTAACTTCTGACCTTGTGTTGCCAAAAAATTTCCCGGTCCATTAAAGAAAGTCAAATAAAGCTTCACCAACATTATCAGTTTTAATCATGCAGACTTCATATTTGGCTTATGAAGCAAAGATTAAATTTGCAGCAAATCACTTAGAGCAAAATATGGAGTTATTTTCATGACAATCTACACTACAAATGGCTGTGGTATATCCCTTTTCAAAATCCTTAAAACTACATCACCCTTGTACTACAAAGTCAATCCCTGAACAACATGCAGATGTGGGGTGCAGACTCTTCCGCAGTTGAAAATCCACATTACCTTGTAGTTGGCCCCTGTATCCAAGAGTACGGTTCCTCCATGTCAGCGGGGTTCCACATCCTTGGATTTAACCACCTTTGGATGGTGTAGTACTATAGTGTTTACTATTGACCTGTCAGTTCAAGCCCACACTGTTCAAAGGTTAACTGTAAAATACTTGTAAGAGTTTCTTGCACTGTACTAGGTTAAGTGAAAGTCAGAATTAGCAAATTATGACTAATGGCATTTGCATTCTCAAATCTAGTAAATACCACTGAGGATGCTAATAAAATTCTCCTCCTTAATAGGCAGATTGTCAGTGAGCCTGCACTTATTCCTTTGGAATATTAAAAAATATATATAAACAAAAAAACCTAGGTAAACGTGAAGAGAAAAGAAAGGCCTGGCCTGAGGCAATAAAGCCTGTTTACTCACCTTTGTTGCCAATGATTACTTGAAAAACCCTGGTCACAATGAACAAAGTCAACAATATAAACAGGAAAGTAGATGGGATTAAAAAAAAAAACTGAGTTGATAATAGTAAGAGAAACAGCATCAAGATGGGACTGAGAGCAAAGGGAAAATGGAATTAAAAGCAACCAGAAATGTGTTTAAAGGAGAACCACAAAATGGCGGGTGGGGGTGAGGGGTTGTCAAGTATCTATCTAGAGTAGAGTCCATAACCATAAGATGTCTAAACCTTGGTGATATGTGAAACTAAACTTTTGCTCCAGACTTGTATGGACTTCCTGTTTCCCTACTGACATAATTACTAGATCAAACAGTAAGGCTTCCTTAACAGTTTTAAGTTCAGGTGTGTAAAACCCCTTTCTTATCACCTAATATGCTAATTTCTCTATGGAGTACCCTTGAAAACAAGGTAAAAGTTCATCCAAACAGATTTAACTCAAACAATGGGATTAAAAATGAAATAAATCTTGGAAGCCTGTCAGTGCTAGGGAGTAACACAAATAAAATGAAAAATCTGTACACAATTAAGTACAGAAAACCTGCAGTAGTCATTAAGACCTAAAACGGAAACTGTTCCAAATAAAATAACAGACCAAATCTAGAGCTCAGAACTATACAGACATTGCCATGTCTACTTTATAAAACACACAGAATTCAGAGTTGGTATGGAGACCCATCTTTGTAATTCAGCTATTCTCCCAGATCATCTGATGAGAAACTAACACAGTTCTTATGGACTCCTTGAGGGAACCTTAAAGACAATGTTCTTATCCAGCCAAGAGCTATCTAACTAAAAAGAATAAGCTGATGCCATTTTAAATTGACTTCAAAATTACTGCTATGTCAAAGGAACCTGGAACCACATTTTTAACACAAGATTGTTAAGTTGTATCTACAGTTTTAACTTCTATTTGGATTACCATGAATCCTAGTAATCATAATATAGCTACACACAATTATATAAACACTAGGATATTGGCTACAGTACTTTAAAAGCAACTGCCTGAGATTCTAAATTTACATTACATAATATTTTACTGTATAAGAGGCATTCATTTATCTCCTACAAGAGGAGAAATAACTATAATTACTATAGGTCAAATTCTATTATTTCACTGGAACTACAGTAGCCAATGATTACTTACTTGAAATAAATGGCTCAATTTATTAAAATCCTTCAGGTCGAAGTATAAATTACAAATTAACTGTACAATGGGAGTCACTAATGCAAGAAGTCCAACAATGCTCAATCAGCAGGTAGCTCCTCCCTGATAATCCAAGAAGTTTCATACCTCTCTTTTATATTACACTAGATTCTAAAGGGATATATGTTAACCATGCTGCTTTTGTTGTTTACTTCTTTACTATCTGCAAATGTCTTCTCAAATAGCTTACAAGCTAGGAAAATACTGAGTAATAAGAACAAAAAAAAAAAGAAATGGTGAAAAGAAAGGGGAAACTGAACCATCCAAAATCCAAAACCCAAATATGCAAGCTACAGAAAACATTCAGTGCCAAGGCAAGTTTCAGCTTCTATTCCAATTAACCATGGGCCATCAAAACAAGGTAAGGTTTGGAAGGACAGAGAGCAGACACCTTGAGGAGGGCTGTAGGGCAGCACAATCATGCTAAAGAACAAACCCTAACACACATTAGGACACCCAAAACACACATATGCACATAAATATGGAGATACAGCAGACCTGGAAACCAGTGGCTGCAAACTGATGATTTAGGAGCTAAATGGAACCCAAAGACATGTCTGGCCTGAATACTTTCTTTTTAAAACAATGTGGCCAACATTTAAAAGTTGGGTGATTTTACATTAAAAGTCAGATTTTTGGCTACTGCTGTTGTGAGGAGGTATTGGACTATGCGGCAAAATTCAGCTGAAGAGCAGCTGCTACCTTTTGGGTTTAAGTTCTCAAGTGCTTCTAAAGCTTTAATGCACACGCAAACCACCTGGGGATTTTGTTAAAATGAAGACTATGAGGGACGGAGCCTGAGTTAGGCATTTCTATTGAGTTTCCAGGTGATGCTGCAGGCCAGGAGCAAGACTGGAATTCACAAGTCCTCACCTCGTTCACTCATTTTTATTACTTGCCTGAACTATGGGCATTTAAATTTCTATCCCCCGCTTAAAATAATTCCTCTATTGTGGCAATTAAAAAGAAAAGTGGTTGGTTTATGTATTATTGGACATGCCAAGAAATGGAGGGGAAGAGAAGGAAAGCAGTAACAGCAGCGATTATTACAAGTACCAAAATATTAAGGATGATCTAATTCATTTTGCCACTCTCACCTGGATGGCTTCTGTCGTTCTGAGACAGACATACCACCCCCCCAAGCAGGAGAATATTCTGTAAATCAATTTAAACTTGGACCTACTTAAAGACATTCATTACATGACAGTAACATACATATATTGATTCGTTTATATGAATTTTATATTCATTATGTGATTGAAAGTAGACAAATGCATTTTTCAATTCTGTCCGCTTTAAAAAGAGCAAGTAAGACTACCTCTCACGCCAGAAGACACTGATTGGAAACCTACAGACATCTTTTGTTTATCCCATTTATTTTGTAACTTAGTTGTGAATATTTAAAGGTCAACAGATTTTGAGAAAATTCTGACTTCTGGACTAAGAAAACCTTCTGGGAAGGTATGACAATAAAAAGTCTAAACTTCCCACGGGTGGACCTGAGAGGAACGGTCTGAACTAAAGATATAAATTAGAAAGTCACCTGTAGGAAGTCAGGAGCATGCATGTGATCACTTACAGAGCTATTAGGCTGAACAGGAATGGAGCTGAACCTAGAACTAAAGAACTCCTAAGTTTACGGCCAGATGAAGACAAAAAGCAGCTGGGGGAGCAGCTGGAGAAGTGGAAGAAAACAGTGCTATGCAGAAGGTTAAAATACAAAAGGTATTTCAAAAAGAAGGGAGTGTCAGCAGTGTGAATGCTGTCAAACAAGACGAGGACTGACTGTGTGCCATGGAAGTCATCAGTGGCTTGACAAGAGCTGTCTGAGACACAAATATACTAGGAGTAAGTTGAGAGCCAAAGAAATGGAAGCAAGTAGACTACCTGAAAGCTCTTTGAATTTGGTTTTGAAGTGGAGAACTCTGGATGACTGCTGGAGGAAAATGAGGATGCTTCATTTACTTTATAATGGGAAGCCTGACCATATTTAAAGCCAAAAGCAAAGATCTGGTTGAGAGATAAAAATCAGATAAGGTTCCTTTGGAGAGAAGTGGGATCCTTCCCTCACTATCTCATTTAATCTTCCTCAATGATACAAAAAAAAAAAAAAGGCACAACCATTGGTAGTGTTGGTACTGGGAAAAATGAAGAAGCTACCATTAGATGGCCTCTATTTTTTCTGTGAAGTACATGGAAAAATGGAAGGACTGCTGGACAATGTAAAAAGTCCCGTTTGAAGTTGCCCTACTGTAACTATCTCCAGCACTCAGGGACAGGAAATGCTCTTAATTCTCACAACATCCCTAGGAGGCAGGTACTACTATAATCATGTACGTAATTTTACAGATGAGGAAAATGAGGCCTTGCTTCAATATCTTCTGAAAGGTCATACAGCTGGAAGAAGGTAAACCCAAGTCTGATCTCAGGGCCTAACCTCTTAACATCTACTACCCTCTCCAGTATTAGTACACCTAGCCAATATTCCGCTGAGTACCTAAAGTTAAAATGTACCACAAGGAGGAGAGCAAATTCTTAAAAAGCAGGATGTCAGTTAGAATAGAGGGATCCACTGCCACATATTATTAATACTTCATACACTAAAACATCAAACTCTATGACTGTTAAGAAGGTAGTGACCAAAACGGAGCATAATTCTCATTTACCTAGAGCCCTGCATTTGCAATCACTGGCTGTAACAAAATAATTGTAAGAAATTTTCATGTTACATCCGGGTATTTATAAAAAGGATGCTTCAAGTGTCTCTAAACTGCCCCTGCTGAGGACAGGCATCTATAACTAACCAGAATGTTTTATTGGTGTTTCCAAAATTAGGAATTACTCTAAATTGGTAGGTCGGCATTACCACACATACAGGACTGATTACAAGACCAGCTTCTGATAATGTACTATTTCACCTTGGGCCATGGATCAGGTTCCCCTGTTCTGTCACAACCACCTAAAACCTCCTACAGAGTTTTAACCAATTATACTGCTTAGACAAGTTTTTCTTCCAGAGAATTATATATCAGCACTAGGAACAAGGCAATCTTCTGTAACAAAAGACAAAGTTCAAGGAAAGTAATGTTTGAAAAGTTGGCTTTCTTCAATCTTTCAAATTCTACTCCACATTCTGTTCTTTAATTGCTACATCAGTTCAATGATACTATTTTTTTCTTAAAAAAAGAAACAAAAGAAAGAAAATCAACTCTTCCAGGTCCCTCCCTCCAAACTTCCTCCCTTTAATTAGATCTTTAGATGGAGTTTTCTAAGAATTAACATTAACGGAAATGAAAATAAATGCTAATAAACCAGAGTCAGAATGCACAACACAGACTAAAACACTTTACATAAGCTTCAATAGTCAAAGTGTGACTTAATTAAGTAAACCAATTTCAATGCTTAGGCTGCCAAAGGTGAAAATAATGCTAATGTGGACAACTGTCCACAAAGAATTAAAATAGGTATTTTGATAAAGCATAAAGTTTATGGTATTTTTATTCAAGTTTAGCTGGCTTTAAAAAGTATCAGCAGTGGCAGCTCTTGTCAGTCCCTGGACAGACTTTGTCTTTTCTTTGCCTAACCAGCATAGAATCTGGAACTCAAATGAGGTTCATAAAAGCCTGAACAAGTGACTTCTAGAGGAAGTATTTAGATTTTTTAATAATGCTGAGAAAATCCAGATACATGAATATAGAAATTAAAAATTAAGTCAAACTCAAAGGCTGTATTACTGAAAAAAATCACAGTAATAAAAGATCACATTTTAATAAAATCAAAATGTCGCAAAGCATTTATACTTCAGGATGATCTGCCTATGACATTTGTGACAGATAAAAATTAATGACTTATGATTTGTAAAGGGAGGAAGAAAGTTATACTCCAAGACAAACTACAAGCATATTCTGAGCTGTTTTTCTAGCGCTGGAAGGCTAAAAACCACTGCCACTACCCAAAAAAACCTATCATCACAAGAAAGATTACACAATCTGGCATAATGCAAAATTATGATCAAAAGGCTGAAAATAAATATCAAAGCTGACAACTTGACATACACTAGATTTTTAATTTACCTGCAAGCATTCTCTCCCTGCTCAATTATAACTGCAGTATCTTCTCATCATGCAAAAAAATTTTGTTTTAACTTAAATCATTCAATCCCTTTAGAAATGAAAGCTCAGAACTCCACATTACAAAATATTTTCTCCTAAAAATCACGTAAAATCTTTAAAAATGTAATTCTTCGAACCAGCAAATCTCTGAAAATGGTAAAATCCTTGTAAATGGGCTATTTCAAATACTGAAACGCACAAAACCATGTTTATCATCACTCTCCAGAAAGATGAGGAAATACTGAGTAGACTTCAAGCACCTCAAAAAAGTATTGTTCAAAGTCTTAAACTAAATAAATGCTGTACTTCTTGTTACTCCTCATTTGTTTGAGTCACAATTTAAAAAATATATATGTTGTCACATATTGTGGCTTTACTGTCACAAAACAGTCTAAAAAGAAAAAGTGGTACAGAAGGAGAAGAAGAAATGAAATTGTATTTTTTTCTTAAACTTCTGAGTCTCTAAGAACCTTGGGAGATGCCAAGGCTTGATTAATTCAACAAATACATTCAATAAATATTTTAAAACTTTATTTGTGGTAAGACATTAACTAAGAGGGAAAGGATGGCAGATAAGAATACCTCTGGGGTTATTTTCAAACTCTACAAGTCCCATCTATCCCCTCAAAATCCAGGGGACATTCCTTTTAACTAACAGTCTTTGCTACAAGACTGCCACTGATGCATCACATTTCTCAGGTGTTTAGAAAGCTGTAAAACATTGGTAAGCTGAGTTCTAGAATCCTTATGCTCAGCAGTAAAATTGAAGATGAATCTCTTAAACTAGATTCATTTGTGAAGACCTCTTTACCATCTGCAGATGGTTCATATAGGCTTGACCAAGTATTCCACCCTTGTAGGTAGTCTTCTCAAAGGCAAGAAATTCACTGTGGTTTCACATATGCATAGAGAACATTCTGTGAGTCAATAGTACTAGCACAATGTTAATGCAAAGACTGCAAGGACCGTAAATTGCTGGTTAATTCACTTATGAGTACTTGAAAAGACCCAACCCCAGTACCATTCATTATCTTGTTTCATGAACCAACTATCCAAGAGGTCCAAACTTAACCTATGCTATCTTTATTGCATTCTTCTTTAAATGGAAAGAGAATCAAAGGTTTCTTTTCAAAGAGGAAAAATAACACAAAACTGGGCACTTCCAATGAATCTCTTATTCTCAACCTTTCAAAACAAAAGCATTTCTATCACTGTCTTCCTGGGTCTATCTAAACACGTAGGAAAGACCTAGCTGAATAATACCCAATATATTCTTTCCTATAAAGCCCTTCAAGAAAACGGAATAAATTTATCATTCTCCTTTACATCTTAGTGTATGTCTCTGTGGCAACCATGGTGGCTAGGAGCATTTTCACCTACAGAAGAGCTAACAACCCTGTCCTCTGATCTAGCCATGTTTACCCGATGTGTTTCTGTGCTCAAGATAGGCTTTCATTTTCCTACTTTCAAAACAAAATAGCTCAGTGATGAATACAACTGAATGCTGCTTTTAATGGCTATAAACGTACATGATTATTAAATGCATAATTCATACAGCTATTAAATAAATGCAGCTACATACGCAGTCCTAAATAAAATATCAGGTTTAAAATCCAAAGTACAAAGACCATTAAAAACAGTTTGCCAAATCCACTGAGAAACTAGAAGCAACTTAACAGCTGTCTAAATAACCACAAAATATTAAAAACACTTCTGGCTCAATATAAATGACATCTGAAATGAAATGTTGCCTCCTCCAACAGACATCTCATTTGTTTGTGTAGAACCATTTATACTTCATTTAAGCCAGCTGGTGTCTCCATTTGCAGGCATGTATCAATGTCTACAAAACAATCTAAGTTCCTGTAAACCCTTCCCCATTCACAAGCTGCAATTTCCATTCTTGATGGCAAGTTTCCAGCAAATACAATGAGTTTTTACAAAGGAATTTTAACTCTTCATCCAACTCAATTCCTAAGGCAGACTAGAGCAATAGTAACAAGTCAAACAATGTATATAAAGGTGCCTAGCAAACTCACAAATAGGTTGAGTCCATAGAGGGATCATTTCACTCAACCACTAATTCATTCACTACACAATTATGAATAACAATGTCTTGGATTTCACTGACAAGTATAATATTTTGGTTTTATTAAAATAATTTTGTTCTTGGGAATGTCACAATAATCTTTTGGCTAAATGATAATATTCTGAGATGTTTCAAAAACCAATCGACATGGATAGAACACTCTGAATCTGTTTTCAACTAATGCCAGGATGAGTACTAATGAAGCTAGGAGAGGCATTCATTTTCCCAACCACAGCCAGTGGTTCCCCTCCCACACACCTTCAGCTATCATTCACTTTTCCTTTTCCACATCCAGGGATGATTAACAGACTTCACTGCTGACACCCTTAACCAGGGTTGGGCAAACTTTTTCTGAAAAGGACCAGGCAGTAAATATCTGAGCTTTGGGAAAATGCAGTCTCTGTCACAATTACTCGACCCCACTATCGTAGCCTGCAAGGGACATGGACAATACTTTAAAAAAAAAAAGAATGGGCATGGCTGTGTTCCAATAAAATTTATTTGCCAGCTCTTTCATTTTTCCTGGTATTAAGTTGCACTAGTTTGAAAAATACTGATTTAAATAATAGTCATCAAGTCAAACTTTGGAATAACCTTCCTGGGATGACTAAAACAAAAACAAAAAACAAAGCTAGGGTTTAAAACAGACGTCCTAGTTCCTGAAACTACTAGTAAAGCCTCAACATGACTTCAGCTACATATCAGAAAACACTATATACATATCCAGAGAACAATGATAAAATCATGATAAATCGTGCACACGCTCTGAAAAAAAATTCACTTCAGTAGTCTAGTTGTATATTGTTTAAATTATATTTGAACTCACAGAAGTGAAAACAAAGAGCTTCCATAGAGCCCCAATCAATCTCAATTTGGTAAATTGCTTTCCGTTCCCAATCCCAGCTACTTATTTCTGCTAAGGACATATGGATATTCGCTCTCTTAACGTTTAGGAATCACCACTTTTAGAATAGGAATCTAAAAATTAGGTATTTGGAAAAATTATTTCCAAGTTAGATGACATGAAAACTGGGAAGCTCTCTGATACCTGCACAACACTGCAGCTCCCATTATGACATCATGATTACAAAAACCATTACAGGAGCATGCCCAAAACTGGCCATGTAAACACAAGGCTAAATTCAATTACATCTAAAGTTTCATTCAAAATCATAGATAAAAACGTAAATTTCAGCAATTCAAAACTTATGCAATTTTAACTGCTTTTCTCTAGTTGGAAAGCTTTTCACAGACTAAATAAATATCAGGGTGTGGTTTTAGAGTTCAGGATATGATCAAACTTCGAGTAGATGTCAAAAACACCTTGAAAAACAAAACAGCAATATTTTGGAAAATGTGAATTTGAATCAGCAGGCTTAAACGATTCCAATAATTCCAGTCATTTTACTATTACAGTCCACTTAACTGAAATGTAACATAATGTGCAGCCAACTGCATTAGCCAGTGCTTCAAATATATAAATGAAATGACAAATTTGCAAAGGATCACAATTCTTTCTGAATTAATTCCCTTTAAAGTGAGAACAAATATAGCCCCTAGCTGACTTACCTTATATGCTCAAGACTATTTTAGCATTTAGATATACTTTAACTCCCAAACCTAACAATGTATTATTAATTCACACACACCCCCCATGAAATTTATTGCTGGTTACCTAGAGCTATTTTTAAGTGGCCTTATGAGGTACAGACTCCACAGTATCACTTCAACTTTCAATTGACAGCATTTCACTAAAAAGACAAACTCTAAAAATAATGTTAACCACCAGGAGCTCATTCTTGACATTGTTTCAAAAGCAAAAAATGGTAGCTTAGGCATTTGAGGTCCTCCCCATATATGTGGGGAAGGATATTTTAAAAATCTGACCTGAAAACAAAACAAAGTCAATTCCAAATGGAAGTTACCAAATGCAGGTAAATACTGCCCACAGATTTTTTTTTAAGCTGACTATAAAGAAACATGTAAATCATATTATGAAAAAGCTTTGTCTACAGATCATGTTATTACCAAAGGCTCACACACACACGAAACCTTTGCCTGCTACACACACAAAGGAAACATTTACACTACCAGTCCACAAAAAACTATCTTAAGACTGTGCCAGGAGCACACAAGGATTTTCAAAGTACAGAAAAAAATGGACACACACATGCAGTACAAAGCAGCCAAAAGGTAGTTCCCCACAGTCACTTTCAGGAAATGTCTCAAGATGAAAAGCAAAAATAGTCTCAAATCCCTTGGAATCTTGAGTTGATTTATTATTCCCAAGGCCTGGGCTTTTTCTCCCAACAGACTTTATCGGGCAGAAATAAAGCACTTCCAACTAAAAGCAACTACTCAGCCCCGATTTTCAATACAATTTGCTTTTCATTAAAAGTTCGAGTTTCTCAAGGTCTAGACGTATAGTGCGATCAGATTACGGCACTCGGGAAGAGCAGTTTCTTTGTTGTTGACCCTGCTAGGGAAACAGGTCTTGACTCAGCCCAAGTGGCGTTCTTGTGGGTGATTAATGACAGGCCTAGATCTCGCCCCAGTGACATCCCTCCCCACCCCCTCCGTACTAAAATCAGCCATGTCTGAAAGGGAGGAGGGACTGCCGCTTCGCCTCCAACCACCCAGTCCAAGACTTGATAGGTGCAACCAATCGATGCCGGGGAGACAGCCACCGAGAGTCGGGTGAAACGCGTGACCCTTCGCTTGCTTAGATTTCCGTGTAGCACCCCCTCTGATCATTTCCGCTTGGGCTCTCCAGACTACGGAAACGCTCAATTCTGGTCTCTCGGCGCAAAGAAAAGGACCTTCCTCTTCCCCACAATACCCGGCGAGGCACGGCCCCTACCCACCCCCCCACCTCCAGACCGCCCCCCCCGGCCATTCCCATTGTGTCTCCAAGGCTGGAGGAGCTTGTGAAAAGAACTGTGGTCGCCCGAGGGCTCCGCTAAATACGGGGGCGGTCCGGTAGCCCAGTCCCGCGGCCGCGGCCCGGGCCCCCCCGTCCTCTCGCCCCCTCCCCCCACGGTTGCCGCGGGGCCGAGTCCCACCTGTGGTGAGGCGGGAGGAGACGTCGCCGAAGGGAGATGGCTCCATTCGGAGATACTTCTGCGGCGAGGCGGCGGCGGCCGAGAAGCAGGCGGCGGTGGCCGCGGCGGCCGACGACGGGCAGGCAGCGGCCGAGGTGGGCGCCGACAATGGCGCACATCGCCTCCGCTTCGGGGACGCCGGGCTCAGCAGAGGATCGAAATCCAGAGTCCGTTTCAGAGTGGCTCCGCACGCCATGGCCGGGGCGCCGGGCTCGTGTGGGGTCGGGGAGGGGAGGACGAGGGAAGGGGGGCAGAGTGGGGCCCCGAAAAGAGCCTAACCGACCGGCTCAAGAGCGGAAAGGCGGGTGGCGGAGCGCCGGCAAGGGGAGCAGAGCCGCCGCCGCCGCCGCTGCTGCCTCCGCGGCAGGGGCAGTGGCCCGGGCCGGCCGGGGCGAGGGCGGGAGGGGCGGTGGCGGCGGCTCACGCCAGCCGCGTCGTGGGGGGGGCTCTTCCGCCTCCTCAGGCGCGGCTCCCCCGGGAGAGGCTCCGGCCGCCCCCGCCGTCCGTTCGGGCTTTGAGCCGCGCCTGAGGCGCTCCTGCGCGGAGACCGGCTCCTTCAGAAGTCGAAACCAGCCCCGTGAGGTGTGAGGCTGCAACGCGGCTCCTAAGACGCCCAAGCAGCGTCAGAAGCTAGAGAGCGTCGGTCGATGCGGCGGGATTGAGAGGTGGCGGTGGCGGCAGGAGCGCCACCGAACACGTCCAGCCGCTTCTCCCTCCACTGTACGACTCTTCCACCCGCCGCCGGCCCCAATATGGCGTCAATAACAACGCCGCCGATTCAAATCCTGCGGCCTCAGGGCGCGTGCGCTTGGGAGGCTGGCCACCCTCGTGGTGCATTCTTGGGAGTTGTAGTTTTTTACTGTCGGGAGGAATCGGCGTGAAAAGCGGTTAGGGAGGAGTCACGGAAACTACGACTCCCGTCATTCAAGGCGCGCGATTCCGAGTTCCGGATCGGAATTTAAATCCCCCTACACAGCTTGAGTGTAAAAGGAACAGAGCCAAAGAGAAAAAAGAAAAGGCTCAGAGAGAGTGTGAGAAAACAAAGTCAACCAGTGCGGAAAGCAGGCTCAAAAAAAAAAAACCTTTAAAATTCAGGACATAGTTGTCTTGGTACCGCTCCCACAGTGATTTAACAACCAGGAAATAGAAAACTAAGCCAACCTAGCAGTTCAACACTGACTAATTTCGGTAATAAGAGTGTCAAAAACAAAACCTGTCACAACGACGGGCTAGGAAATGATAAGATTTTGGAACCTATTTAGGACTGCAAGAGAGAACAACAGTAATAGTATCAGGTTACAGGAACCTTGATTGAACTCCATGCTTTGCCCTTCCCAGGTAGCTGCTTGCATCCACCTACTAAATTCTGCAAAGCCAGGTTTACCCTGTAAATGAATAGTATTTGAACGACGTACAGAACCAAATAGTTTTGCTTTGGATAAAAAGTTGATGATATCAGAAATTGCAGTATCTCTGTTGAGTATTGGTGTATATCTTGTGAACGGTAAAAATTAAATCCAAGGACACGATGAAATGTCTGGGAAGTAGATATTGGACCCATTTTGTAAGCAGAGAAAAAATGCTTTTTTGTAAAAGTTATACTTCTAATCAGGTACCTAAAATAAAAATCAAATACAGGATTAATAGTTATTTATGTGAAAAACTGTTATTGGTCCTTTGCCTATGGAAGCTATCACCAGTCCAATACAAAACTAGTTATCTATGTGAATGCCGTATTATCAAGTGATCATGAGTATCAAATACTGGCTTTCAATGCTTATTTATTCCTGTCATTTATTCAGTAACTAAAAGATGTACTATTTTGTACCATTTTGTCTATTATTCTTTACACCATTTTTGGACAGTAGTTTAATATATTCTTGTTTTATAGAACTGTTCAACTCTTCAAAGATCAGCAGTGCTGATCACACTGCCTGTGTCAACAACTAAGTTGTGCTAATTTTAACATATTATACTGTTCGGAAAGTATCTTTGGAAAAAGATCAGCATTTAATGAAACAGCAGCTGAACTATGACACCTAATAAGTAAATTTTTACTAAATTCTGAACACTTCATGAAATCTATGATATGGTGAAAATAGCAGACTATACCTATTTTATGTAAATGAGTAGGAACAGCTAGGTTGACCAATGGAAAACAATCAACAAAGCATTTATGTTCCTGGTAAATATTTTCTGAAATTAAGATTTAACCTTAAATTATAGAGCTTACTTTGGAAAAGGAATGTTATGAGTCGAATTGTGTCTCCTCGAAATTTATATGTTGAAGTGCTAATCTCAGGTATCTCAGAATGTGACCATATTTGGAAATAGGATCATTTCAGATATAATTAGTTAAGATGAGGTCATACTGGAATAGGGTGGGCCCCTAATCCAATATGACTGGTGTCCTTACAAAAAGGGGATATTTGGACACAGATGGGTAGAACACCATGCACACATGAAGGCAGAAACCTAGGTGATGCATCTACAAACCAAAGAAAGCCAAAGATTGCCAGGAGCCATCAGAAGCTAGGAGAGAGGCACGGAACAGACCCTTCCTCACAGTCCTCAGAAGGAACTAACCCTGCTGATATCTTGATCTCAGTGTTCTAGTCTCCAGACAGTGAGACAATAAAATTCTATTGTTTAAGCCACCCAGTTTGTGATACTCTGATATTAGGAAATTAATAAAGGGGTGGTGGTTATTTGAGTTACACCCAGTTGCCTGGAAAATGAGGAAAGAGTTGTGTGTAAAGGTGGCAGGAGATATCTGGTAAACTTGACATTTAGTCATAATAACTACCCTTGCAATCATCGCTGCACTGCATATCTGCAAAAGGCTCTCTGTTATGATGTTATGATTAAACAGTGACAGGGCTGGGGCAGCCTTCCTTTCTACCAGTGGTTCAGGAGCCTGCTAAGAAGCTTACAGGAACAAGAGGAACACTCTCCGATTCACCTCTGTGTCTTCGCCCAGGTTCTCTTCCATACTTGTTGCCTGACTACTTTAAGACTCAACCTTCCCGGAACATGTCAAGGCTGAGTTCATTTTATAGATTCACAGAAAAAGAGACACCTATCTGCATATCTTCATCATTACCCTTCTCACATTGTACTGTAATTCTCTGCTCATGACTCTGCCTCTGCCACCAGTGTATTAGCTCCTTGCCAATAGTCTAGTACCTTGCACACTTGAACTAATACCCATTGAATGTTTCTCAAACATGTTTTAATCACCCTATTCTCCCAGTAGTCCACATTATACTTGTCCCTTGAGATAGATACCTACTAAAATATAACAGCAACCCTTTTAGGGTAGAAGAAAACTGTTGAAGGAAAAAAACCCCTAAAAAAATTTCTTAGACTAAAATTAAAAATAAAAATAATACTTGAAAGGCCATAAATCTTAACATCGCCTTAAGTCTTAACAAGTTTAGAAGTGAATTTTTATTCACTTCTAGAGGCAAGGAGAACTATATTTAACACATTAATAAGTTGAATCAGGCCACATGAATCTAAATATATAGTACAGCTAAAGGCTCCAGTGACCCACACAGACCAGAATTGCTCTTGTTGGGACTAAAAGGCCTATAACAAGTTTTAAAGGCTTGAAATATTTAGAATAGTTTTGTGACAATCCAGCGAATATTTTCTGATTCGTACAATCTCTGAAGAAAATCAAACTGCTTTACCAAGATGCTGGTCTTTGCTTGGTATGAGACTTTTCTAACACCTCCCAAAATATTCCCCAGTATCTGATTCTGATGAGTCATTCTTTGACTAAAGCCAGTAAAAGTATACATCACTGGATGACACAAAAATCTCATCATCTTGAGCCTGAAGATCGTCTTTATACCATAAATCATTTTCAAACAATTTTTCTGATGTCAAATAAAGGTAAATGCAAATATGTGAGGTGGGGAGAGGTGTTTGCTGACTTTGCATGTTGAGTTTGAGTAATCGGTAGGTTCAGCATTAAGAATAGCCATTCTGGGCTTCCCTGGTGGCGCAGTGGTTGAGAGTCCGCCTGCGGATGCAGGGGACACAGGTTCGTGCCCCGGTCCGGGAAGATCCCACATGCCGCGGAGCGGCTGGGCCCGTGAGCCATGGCCGCTGAGCCTGCGCGTCCGGAGCCTGTGCTCCGCAACGAAAAAAAAAAAAGAATAGCCATTCTAATTCAGGAGTCACTTCAAATCTATATTCAGAGCAAGCATTGCTGAGGGCAAAAAAAAGTTTAATCATTGTGTAACTGAGCGCAATAGACATTGTAATTCCTTCCACATAACATCTTGCAGGCTTGCTGGAGTCTCTGATAAGCTCTGTATCTGGAATACTAGATACTATTTTTCATTGGCCCTTTTGAACTTTGGTTTCATTATTTTGCTTGTGGTCATTATTTTGAGCTGACTGGATAGACCATAGAGTCATCAAAACCATATATCTGTGCATGATTTCTAGAGGTCACCTAGTCTAGTCCCCAGCCTCGAGGTATGGTTACTGGTGAACTACTCAAGCCAAATCAGTGTCTATCTGACTCTTTCTAAAGAATTTTCAGAAACAGCATCCAAAATCCTGTTGTGCAGGCAACTGCAAATTCTCTTATATTTAGCTTTAACCTCCTCTCCGTCAGAGGCTGATTTCGACTTGTATAGTACTCTATAAAGAACAATGCACTCTAGGAAATAAGCATGATTCACTTATCCTGAGGGACTTCGAGAGAAACCACAGGATAGTCTCTGGACGGTCAAAATAATTTTTTATGAAGTCCTTTGCAAAAAAATTTGCATACTTTTCTCAAGTATGTGCCCTCAAGGACCTGTATCCTAACAGAAACTGTTTACTCTTTACAGAGAAGCCAACCATGTTTAGGGATCTTATTTCTCAGCCCAAGCCAATTAGAAGAATCAAGAAGAGGGAAAAGGGAATTGAAGATGCTATATATATGCTGACTACGGCAAGCAATACAATCATTGGAGAGCAAAGAAAGAGACTGTAAAAAATAACTACAAAATTCAAAAAGCACAACAGCCTTGAACCACTGAAGTGTCAGGACAATCAGCCCAATGACACCTGAGGCATTACTGTATTATTACGTCACCATATAATAAGGGTAGGGTTGCCAGATTAACAAATAAAAATATAAGATGCCCAGTTCAATCTGAATATTATAAACAAGGAATAATTTGTTAGTACAAGTATGTCTCAAACACTGCCTGTGTTTATCTGAAATTCTAGTTTTACTGGGTATCCAGTATTTTTATCTGGCAACGCTAAATAAGACAGGGACCCCAAAGTCATAAGTAAACTGCGCTTAGTATACACTTCAAAAACTGTGTAACTAATACGATATTAGAAAACTTTTCATCAATAGTATTTAAGGTTAAGAAAATCAAAACTTTCAGTTGTCTGGAAAGTTAATTAATGTGATATACTTTGAACCATGCATGTTCTATTCTTTGCAGAGTGCCAGGCATAAAATAAAGACTTAACATTGGATGAGGAGTGAAAAGCTTAACACACCATCTCCCCATTGGACAGCCCTGAAGGTTGTCCCTAGCCCCACCTGATTGTATAGTTTTAGAGTTCCTTCACACCTTCTCCTGCAGGTGTCAGTTCTGTTGTCTTGCTTGAGTCCAAGCCTGACTCAGAGGTGGTGTCACTGTCCGTGTCGGGCTCCCGTGCCCTCTTGGGCCTGTTTTCCTGGGCTTCCGTGATGCCACCGTGTACCTTCCCCGATGTGGCTTTTCAAGAGAATGAGATGATGCCTACACTTCCCTGATATTTTGGGCTTCCTCGGCAAGCCCGTTGATATACGGGGCAGTCAGGTGTGTGGTGTAAAGGAAATGAAGAAACAGGCCCCACTCTTCCTCCCAGGAGCAGCTTTTCCAACCCCACACACTGATAACGAGCATCCATCTGGGACCAATGACTGGTCACTTGCAGCCCTCCTGGCCTATATCAAGGGCTTCACTGGATGCCCAAGAAACTGCTAGATTTCATCTGAAAGTTTCATCTGAAAGTGTCCCACAGTTAGTTATTCTTTGTGGTCTGATTAGTCCAAGAAATCATCCCCGTGTGAAAGGAGATAGTCTGCACTCTTAACAGGATTTGCCCCTGAGCAGTGGAACACGGTCTGTGGGAACCAGATGAACAAGACATGGTTCCCACCCTTGAAGAAGCTTCCTTCCTACTTTATATGATTGTCTGAAGATACTTTTACAAGAATCCCCTTTATCATAATTATTTGAAAAATAAAATATAATTTTATGGAAGTAATGTCATCTCAGTGATCATCAGTTTGAAAATTAAAAGCCCATACATCCCAAAACAGTGCCTAGCACATAGTAAACCCTTAGTGAGTGATGGCTGTTATCATCATGCTAAGTCAAACTACAAAATTTCCCCAAGCTGGAAGTAGTGAAAGAATATAGAGTATTTTCTTGTCCATTATTCTGCACAGAGGCCAATCACAGCTGCTCGGGTCTAGTTTCTGAGACAGCCTCTCCCCTCTCCTCCATCCCCTGGAACTAGACAAGACTAGGAAGGAACTAGACAAGATCTAGGTTCCAAATTGGTGTTGTTGAGTTACGGGGTGTACCTCACTTTAATCTCACTTAGAAACGTGAGTTAGAGCCTAGGTTGGCAATATTCGGGGGAATGAAAGTATTATTTACAGGGATCTCACCATTGGCCCAGGTGCTTTCTCAGTTCATCCTAAATAAAAATTCAAGGCAGTAGTGTTAATCCTATTTTACTCTTGAACCTGTGGCTCATGCCCAAGGTCACGCTGTCTTAAATGGGTCAGAGTTGGGACTATCACCCAAGTGTGTGAGATCCCAAAGGTGTGTTCTTGTACGCCACACTGTTGACTTGGGCAGTGAAGAAACCTGGAGAGAAAGAGATGGGTTAATTTAAATTTTACAAAGCATCATAATGGAAATAAGTAGCAAGTGGTCAGTCAAAAGAAAGTGTTCTTTTTAAGAACAGTGTGAGCACGTGTTCCAGAAGACACAGAAGAATGTATCCTATGACTGCTTCACTGTGTTTTGTTTCCCTGTGGAATCTGATCCTTGAGTACCAAGCTTTGAGGTGATTGATTGTTGTGGTATCACGTTTCCGTTCTAAGGCAACTGTGAGCCCCAGGGAGTATTTTGGAATCACGTGTGGCCTACATGACTTATTTTCCTTTCCTAAGAAGATCTTTCATTGTGTCTCCAAAACAGCTAGCTACAGATCCCTAAAAATCATTCCTAAATAATATTAACCACATCTTCTACTTCATTTGCTAAGAAGCAGCTAAATAGAAGTTCAGGTTCCTTTCATTCCTCTTGGTTGCTTGCTGCTTAAAATGTGGCCCAAGGATGAGACGTTCTGGCGTCACCTGGGCACACACCTGGAGCTACTACTGCATGAAAATCTGCATTTTAACAAGCTCCCCCAGGTGATTCATGGGCACATTAAATTTGAGACGCTCTGCTCTAGTTCACTTAGCTTCTCCCTGGCAGGTGTGCTAAAAACACTATGCCATGGTCCTCAGGTGTGTGCCGGACCCTCCATGAAGCCACAGTGAAACTAAGATAACTAAGACATGGCCCCTGTGATAGAGAGAAAGAAGAATAAAAGAAGGGGGTCCAGGCAATCTAAAAATGCTCACCTGGATCAATGAAAATTCCTGGATCTAAGTGTCTTTCTGCTCTGTGAAAGAATGGAGTTCAGAATGGCTTTCAATGGAGACAACACACTTGAAGGTTATGTTTGCTTTTCAAGAGATCATAACCCTGTAAACTTGATAACATTACTTTCATGGCCTGAGTGTTCCCCTCAAGAATTTTTTTAGCACCTGAGATGCAAGTGTATGAGTAGGAGACAGCTACTTTCTTCAGAAGTGGAAATGGTCTTGATAAAAAACTGAAGCATCATCTATCATCCAACAATATTTCTTCTAAAATTAGGTAACTCATCATTCTAGCGCTGTGTTTCCTATCACTGCTACTCAAAGTGTGGTCTGTGGGTTTGTTCCCAGCCACAACAAGTTAAGTATAGAAATCGACAATGACGGCTTAGAAACTTTTAGAGCAATTCGACATTGTCACAACATGCAAGGGCATCACCAGAGGACCAGTCTCGTTGAACAGGGTGCTGTAGATTGGACGTTTGTCCCCCCTCGCCACACACACAAAATTCATTTGTTAAAACCTAATTCCCAGTGTGATGGTATTTGGAGGTGAGGCCTTTGCGATGTGGTTAGGTCATGAGGGTGGAGCCCTCATGAATGGGATTAGTGTCCTTATAAAAGAGACCTAGAGAGCTCCCTCGCCTCTCCTGCCATGTGAGGACCCAGAGAGAAGTCAGTGTCTATGAAATAGAAGCGAACCCTCTACCGGTGCCTTGATCTTGGACTTCCCAGCCTCCAGAACTGTGAGAAATAAATGTTTGTTGTTTTTAAGCCTCCCAGCTTATGGTATTTTGTTATAGCAGTCTGAACAAACTAAGATACAGGGTATAGTTCAGGCATTGAACTGGAATGTCTGAGTCACATGTGACACAACTTCCTACTGGCCATCCCAGTACATCTGTGATATTTTAAGGTTAATTTGTCAACTGTAACCCCAAAGTGTATAAAATCCAGAATTCATCTTGTTCACTTGTTTAGCAAAGAAAATTTAAATTTAACTATAAGTTTAAGAGATCAGTTTTGGAACTGACTACTGATGAAGGATTGAAAATGAATGTTGAATATACAACATCATGTGCTTCATTTTAGATAAAAGTAGAAGATGAATATCCAGAGCTTGCAGAAATGGCTTTAAATTCTCTTTTTCCTTTCTCATCTACCTACCTCTGTGAGACTGGTTTCACTACTATGAATGTTATTAAACATAAACATAGAGGGCTTCCCTGGTGGCGCAGTGGTTGGGAGTCCGCCTGCCGATGCAGGCGACACGGGTTCGTGCCCCGGTCCGGGAGGATCCCACGTGGCGCGGAGCGGCTGGGCCCGTGAGCCATGGCCGCTGAGCCTGCGCGTCCGGAGCCTGTGCTCCGCAAGGGGAGAGGCCGCAGCAGTGAGAGGCCCGCGTAATGCAGAAAACAACAAACAAACGTAGAAACTGTTTAGCTATACACCATCCCCTCTTTGTAGCGCTTTCATCTATTTATCCTAGATTAGATAAATTAACAAGCAAAAAGCAAGCTCACCTATCGCATGAAAAACTTTAAATAATAATATACAAAATGTTTGTTTCAAGTACGCATATCAGCATTTAACATGGAGAATTGCTGTTTCCCTCCTAACTTTTTGTTTCATCACAAATGTGGAATGACAAGAAAGTACCGAAGCAAAGCTATTAATTGCCTGTACTCAGACTTTCAATGAACAGTGGACACATTTCTGCAATTTACTTTTTCTTATGCATTGTTCTCTGATTATTGAAATATATGTCTATTGAATCTAATAAAATATATGGGCTTGTATTTTATATCTTCTCTTTTTTATTTCCTTTTTCTAATAATTCTTTTTTTGTTCTATATCCAAATGTATTAGTCCACCTGGATTGGAGGGGAAAATCTGGTCCTTCATTTCAGAGAGTTTGGGAAAAACTTCCCTATAGCAACCTGCATGTTAAAGACTTCTGTCAAACCCAACTCATGAAGAAGAAGGAACGCTATTAACCCGTATGTATATAGTGTTGGCTACCTGCCAGGCATGTCCCGTGTGCTTTACAAGTATTAACTCATCTGCTCTTACGTTATGAATTAGGTACTATTGTATCATTGTATTACTGTTGAGAATACTGAGGCACAGAGAGGTTGAGTCCCTTGCTCAAGGTCACACAGCTCTAAAGCAGGGCCTAGTTCCAGAGTCTGAGCTCTAATCCACAGAGAGATGTAACACAGGTGTCGTAGTCATAGTCCTCCACCAAATAACTATGAGCTTACGTGAATCATTCAACTCATGAGGGAAAGGAAAAGGAAGAATTAGAAAAGATAACAAAGGCTGCAATGGCGAGTACTTCCCAGGTGCCAGGCATTGAGCTAAGCGCTTTCCATGCATGATCACAGTGTCTCCTGAGGGTGGGGTGCTGTAGGAAATGGTTTAGGTAGTAGGGGAGATGACTTAGTGGTGTATGGGCAAGGCAGAAATCAAACTGCCTTGATTTCTCACATAATGAGAAAGCCATTCTTTCTTCAAGCCTCTGACTCCTGCCCACATCTGGTCGAGTCTCTTTGGTGCAGGTCTTAAATGACTTTCTTACACTGGCTTATTTCCTTTTGTTCTAAGAGGAGAGCAGGCCGGAGCTGAACAATTGCTCTGGCAACAAGATCACTTTTTATTTTCACTGCACTTTCGATTTAGGGCAAGTAGTTCTCTGTTTATGATAAGGACATAAAATTTCCTTTCAAAATGTATTTAAGTTTCAAACAGGAGCTATGGAAAAATACAAAAAGGATAATAATATAGTTCCTCCATGGACTTGGAAAAAATTATGATGAATGAAGTTTGGAAAATACTTTGTTATCTTTCAACAACCTGGTAAGGTAAGTATGATTGTTCTCCATTCATAGGTAGGAGACCTGAGGTTTGGAAAAGTTCAGTAAACTTTCAAAGGCTACTCTGTAGGAAGGTGAGGAGTTGGGATTCAAACCTAGAAGTGTCTGCCTCCTTTACATGGCAATCATGCTGGTTTCCTCGAGGACTGTCACTCAGAGCCCTCTGATTGTACTTCGCGTCTAAATCAGCAGTTCTCACTGCGTGCGCCTTTCTGGTAGTCCTCCAGAAAGGTCCTCCTCTGGGTACTTTCATCGTAATCCTATGATGTTGTTCATCTCTTTCACTCTTGTTTGCTCACGAGTGTATAGGGAAGTTTTCCAGAGGCTACATGACATGTGCTATCACGACACACTGAATGCAGAAGCAGATATGAGAATCCGGCTGCCTTCAGTTAGGCCAGAAATTTAAAAGATTAATGAAAAAGTAAATAATGCCATTCTTCTCATGGAATCCTTTTCATTTGTTGGCTTGTTTTAGAAAATATGATTATTTTTAAAAATATGATTTATGTTAACATGTGATGGGTTTATTGTTATTTTTAAGTAAATAAATATTTTACACATTTGTCCATCTTAATTTTGAGTACATTAAACATCAATATGTATAGCCCATAGAAATAAGTTCTTTGGGGTCATGAAGGGTTGTATAAAGAAGTCTTGGGACTTCCCTGATGGCACAGTAGATAAGACTCTGAGCTCCCAATTCAGGGGGCCCGGGTTCGATCCCTGGTCAGGGAACTAGATCGCACATGCGTGCCGCAACTAAGAGTTCACATGCCACAACTAAGGAGCTTGAGAGCCACAACTAAGGAACCCTGGGACCACAACTAAGGAGCCTGCCTGCTGCAACTAAGACCCTGTGCAACCAAATTAAAAAAAAAAAAAGAAAAAAAAAATCTTTGGGCTTCCCTGGTGGCGCAGCGGTTGCGCGTCCGCCTGCCGATGCAGGGGAACTGGGTTCGCGCCCCAGTCTGGGAGGATCCCACATGCCGCGGAGCAGCTGGGCCCGTGAGCCATGGCCGCTGAGCCTGCGCGTCCGGAGCCTGTGCTCCGCAACGGGCGAGGCCACAGCAGAGGGAGGCCCGCATACCACAAAAAAAAAAAAAAAAAAAAAAAAGAAGAAGTCTTAAGATGGAAAATATGTGATGGGATAATATTCTTTAGTATTAACGGAACTTTTTTCTCCCAATATTTCCACCCTTCCTTTCCTCCCCTTTCCCTTTAAGTAGGTAACCCCTGTGATTCATTGCTTCAGGGGAGGGACATTACCAAATGGAAAGCAGAAATAGGGTCTAGCTTTTGTGTTTCCCAAAAGCCTAAACCTAATAGGGAAGTTATGCTAGGTGCTTTGAAATAGGAATATCAAAATACAGCAAGCGGGGCTTCCCTGGTGGTGCAGTGGGTAAGAATCTGCCTGCCAATTCAGGGGACACGCGTTCGAGCCCTGGTCCGGGAAGATCCCACATGCCGTGGAGCAACTAAGCCCGTGCGCCACAACTACTGAGCCTGCGCTCTAGAGGCCGGGAGCCACAACTACTGAGCCCGCGTGCTGCAACTACTGAAGCCCGTGTGCCTAGAGCCCGTGCTCTGCAACAAGAGAAGCCACTTCAATGAGAAGCCCGCGCACCGCAACGAAGACCCAATGCAGCCAAAAGTAAATAAAATTAAAAAAACAATACAGCAAGTGACACTGAGAAAAAATATAGCAATGTTGAGAAAGGGCAGTTTTCCCAGGGCTAGAAAAATATTTCTCACCTCTTAAGGGTGTGTGTGGGGAAAAACAAAGACAGAAGAGAGATTAGGAGAACACAAAGGAGAAGACTGGGCTGAAGGGGCCAGGAAGACAGAAACTAGGCACTGCTCAGCCACAGTGGAGCATCTTCCATTGTCCTGGAGCCACGTGGGACCTGGGAAGTGTCACTGCCTAAATCCAGTGTCTTTGAGAGCCAGCTGCCCCCCTCCACCGCTGTGACGGTCCGCAGGAGTGACACATTCTGATTCACCCAACCTGGTCACCCACACCCTGGAGACATCCCTGGACCATCAGAAGCGCAAGGTGGGGGGTGTGGCTGGGGCCCTGGATGCCTGGAGGGGTAGTGGTTGTGGAGATGAGAGGTAACAGCTCTGGACCCTGTAATTGGAAGTTCAGATTGGAATCAGCTGCAGATCGCCCTGAGCTGGGGGAGCAGTTTTTACAAATATTAGGAGCATCACACATACCTGTTGGCAGAGAAGCAAATAAGGGGCCGTGTGGTATTCTAGCAGAAGCTGCAAACGGATTGCAGTGTCCTTGGGTTCAGGCCACAGGTAAGTATTCTTGGTCCAGTACAGGGCATCTGCTTGCTCCAGTACAGATGCTCTTGGGAGGAGTTCATGAACCATCCAGGGCCTGAGGACACCTGACTTTTCTGAGCCCTGCAATACAAAGTGGGTGATCTATAGCAGGACTCCTCAAGATGAAACCCTGAAACTACACAGAATCATGAGCCTCTGCATTTTTCTGAGGAGAGCGTCTTAGCTTTCACCAGCTCCACAGCAGACTCTCTGACACCTGTGTTGGAATCCTGGTCGCTGTTCACTGGCTGTGTGACCTTGAGCATGTCACTTAACCTGTCTGTGCCTCCATTTCCTCTTCTGTGAAATGGGGGTGTTAATAGTGTCTAACTCTTAGGGCTGATGTGAGGATAAATGAGCTAATACTACATATAAAGCGTTTGGAATGGCAAACCCTTCAGAGCTGTTGGCTGTCATTATTACAGGGGAGGTAGACCATGGGGGTGGGGGTAGGGGGTAGAAACCCTGTGTCAGAGGGGCCAGCCTAGAGCGGAGAGGTGACTGAGGACCCCTTTGGTGACCCCGGCCCATCTTTAGGATGTAGCCTGTGCAGCCCTCAGAACCCATTCATTCAGCAGACAGTCCAGCACACTAGAAACCAACAAGTCTTCCCTGCATGTGACCAAAAAGGCTGCCGGCAGCTGGAATATGTGTGCCTCTTGTCCTGGGAAAGATAAGTATGTGCAGGTGGCAGTCAGAGGGGCGTGGAGCCACGATCTCGGAGACCACGGTTCTGCCCTGGAGACCAACGCCGCTTTAGTTCTAGGCCCGAGACACCGCGCTAGGCAGCCCAGGAAGCAGACGGCATAGCAGCGTCCGTCAGCAACTGGAATCCCGCTCCACCGCTTTCTAGCTGAGTGTTCTTGAGCAACTCACCGTAAACCTCCCTAAGCCATAGTTTCCTCTTTTGAGAAATTGAGCAATAATATATCCACTTTACCAATTCAATGACATAACATAAGCAAGACACTTAGCAAGTACACAACAAGTGCTCAGGAAACGGAGCCATGGCTCTGGCAAGGTGTACAGTACTGAGGCAGGGCTCACGGGGGTCCAGGGGTCTAATTGGATGGGACTCCTTGAGGAACAAATCAAAAGACCACTACAGCGAAGACATATTGGACCCATTTGAGGGTCATTTTTTGCTTCAGCTTCTCTTTAAGCTTGGGGATTTCTTAGGGCTCCTTTGGGCTTCTTAGGAACCATGAAAGGGGGAAATGAAGATGAGAATATTCTTTCTAAATTAACTCCTCCCCCCACCCAATAGTCCCATGGTGAAGAATCTGTGGCACTGTTATATTCACAGAAGTCCATTCCAACCAGCTTAAGAAGACAGAGCTTTCTCACAGGCTTGGAGGACAGGAAGTACTCAAGGCCACAGGCCCTCACCTCTGCTTCCGGGGGATGCCTGCTTCTTTCCTTTCTCTCTGCAGGTCTGCTTTCTCTTCTTGATGATGTGACCAGAATGGCTGACCCAGCCCAGCTTTGCCTAATTTTGTAGTTTAAATGCAGCAGATTAGATGTTCCCTGTTCTCAAATCCAAGTTCCCAGGAGAGGAAATTTATTGGCCAGCTCCTGTAACATACTTGGACCTGCTGCTGTCAACCAGAAGTATGTATATATGGGGTGGGAGGGGGAGGAAACAGGAATGGTACAGACACACAGGTTCAACCAGTTCATAAAAGAAGAAGATCAAACGGCTAAGGAACACCCACCTGAAAAGATACTCATCTTCGCTAAAATTCAAAGAAATGCAGATTAGCCAATAATGTGCCGTGCTCATTTTTTTCTTTTTGGACATCACATTGGCAATAATGAAAAATAAAGTTAATTGCAGGAAACTTGTTAAAAGTATAAAGTGATATGACTTTTCTGGTTTGCTATTGAGCATTAGGTTGTCATATTTTAAATGTACATAAGCTTTAACCCAGAACTTTTAGTTGTAGGAAATTATCCTAAAGAAATAATTGGAACATGCAAAGGCATATATGTATATAGATGTTTATTGCAATACTTTTAATGTTTAAGAAAAACTTAGAGGATCATAGACGCCCTTCAGTGGAGGGTAAAGATTATGGTACAAAGGAATACTACTGAGAGGCCATTATAAAAGATGAGATAGATTCATACGTAAGATGTACGTGACAAGCTATTTAAAGTAAAAAAAAAAAAAAAGCAAACCACAGAAAAGAGTAAATAATGTGATTCCATTTTTGTCAAACATGCAGTATATAGTACATACTGTACATACTATCTTAGAAATATGTATGCATACACACTATATGTATTTGCTTGTATATGTGTGTATACATAATATATAACAATTACACAGTATATGTTGTACAACAGTTACATATTGTATATACACACATTTATAGATATCTGTAAGGATAGATATAAAACTAATAATTTTGGCCATCTCTGGGAATAAATAGAATTATGGAAAGTTTTCACTTCTTGCTTTCTCCATTTTTATATTATTGAACTTTTTAAAAACAAGCTTGAATTATTTTTATAACTGGATGAAAAAAACTAGTAAGAGATTCCATTTCTGGGGGAAAAGAGAGTACAGATTTTATATATAAAAGAGAAACAGGGCTTCCCTGGTGGCGCAGTGGTTGAGAGTCCGCCTGCCGATGCAGGGCACACGGGTTCGTGCCCCGGCCCGGGAAGATCCCGCATGCCGCGGAGCGGCTGGGCCCTTGAGCCGTGGCCGCTGGGCCTGCGCGTCCGGAGCCTGTGCTCCGCAACGGGAGAGGCCACAATAGTGAGAGGCCCGCGTACCGCAAAAAAAAAAAAAAAAAAAAAAGAGAAACACTTGCTATTTTAAAATTAAAGGACAACAAAAATCCATTTCCCAGTGACAGATAGGCATAGGAGGTGGCAAGAGCTTTCTAGGGTGGAAAGGAGAAAAGTCAGTTTCTCCTGGTACCACAGAGTACATTAGGGCTGTCCTACTGGAAGAATTTGGCTAACCCACAACCCAAAGGGCCTTCCCCCTTCTGCTGTAGATGAATGAATGAACTTAACTGAATTGAACACTTCAGCTCAAATCTAGAGATAATATGTTTATATATTTACATATGAAAAGAGGAGGCAGGTAGTAAATGATGAGAGTTGACGTATGCAGCCAAGTGAGGGGTCGGATATAGAAAGAACCAGAAGCCAACCTGGGAAAAATGAAGGTGGCCTGGTTCAATTCCAAAGATGGGTTTGTGTGGGTGCTTGGGGCCTTTTTCAAGGAAATTGAATAGGTGGGGGAATTGAAACTCTCACTGGGATTATTATTATTTTTTAAGTGTTTCCCTTCGTATCCTTCCTTTCTTGATAGAAACATGCTAAATATTAAAAAATCCCCCCAAAAAAGAAAAAAATCAATAAAAGGTCCCATTGTGCAGAGGGGGGAGGGATAAATTAGAAGTTTGGGATTAATATATATACACTACTATATTAAAATAAATAACCAACAATAAATAACCCTGTGCTACTGTATAGCACAGGGAACTATACTCAATATCTTGTAATAACCTATTATGGAAGAGAATATAAAAAAAGAATATATATATACACACACACACACACACACACATATATATAGCTGAATCACTTTGCTGTACACCTGAAACTAATACAACATTGTAAGTCAACTATATTTCAATAAAAAAATTTTAAAAATCCAACAGAAAAAATAAATAAAAATAAAAGAGCCCACTGTAATTTCTTTTAATACCATAGTGAATTTCAATGGGGGAAAACATTAATCTTGCTGTGTAGGCCACTTTACAAGAATGCCTCAAGTTCACACATAGCAGGAGAGTTGTGTTAATTTGGCATAGATTGAAAGCAATTTCAATTAGCACAGTCTTTTGTCTTTGTAGTAGGCAGTTCACCAATAAGGCATTTTAGAGCATTGTTCACCAACAGCATTAGAAGTGAATGAATTTCACCATATTACTTTTTCAGACCTCTAACACCTTGGCAGGCAGACTCTTGTAAAATAAGACCTGTTTCTCCTTTTCTTTTAGAATTCCACTCTAAGCAAGAAACATTTGCTTTAATGCCTACCTAGGGACTTCAACATTGCTAGTGCATATAATGGCCTTCCAAAAATGTTTACGGTAATGGGAATTTGGGGGATAATATACCACTGGCCATACTGCCAAGACAGCTTTTTGAATGATTGTTCATATAAAACCTGCCAAATTGCTGATATTAGCATTGGTCATTCCTTGAATTATGAGATTCTGAAGATGAAAATAATAACTGGAGACAGACAGCAAGAGCTGGCAGGTCAGCTTGCTCAGCTCCCTCAGGATAGACAGGAGGAAATGAGTCTCTGAGAGAGCAGGGTGTTGTCTAGTTTCATGACTAAGAAGTGGCAGAGATTTTTTTTGTTCCAAATCCTATGCTCTTTTTTATTATCACTCGGCATGCTGCTCTCAGACCCAAGTCTGTCTCAGAAATGCCAAACATTCTCTTCTCCCTACCCACATTGCACCTTGGAGACTCTGCCCCACTCATCACCCTGGGACGGGTTACACTACCTACCATGTGACTGTGCCCCACCAGTCTCAGTGACTGACCCAGGGATAGATATCTGACCTCAGCTGGGCTGAGCACATACCCTCCCAAGAATTTGGAATAGGGATAAAGAGGCTGAGTCATTGAGCTGTGCGGAGCCAAGCTGCAAGGTCATGGCCAGCTGGTCTGTCACAGCAGCCGCAAACCTCATACTAGTGAGTGAGGGGAAGCTGAGAAATCATGAGTCAGCAGAAAGAGTCCATCTGCAGAAGGATGGAGCAGCTGTCCCAAGACAGAGACACCATGTACCTCCAAAGGTAGAGGGGAGACAGAGGGAGAAAAAAAATCTGCATAATCCCCTTTTGGTCTCATAACGCCCAGCTTTATCTCCTGCACTGCTTATTGTAACCCTGTAATAAACTCTGCCTTTCAATCAATCCTCTTTTGATTTGAGCTAAGTGGAATTCTCTGTTCTTTGCATCTAAATTTTTCCTAAGACACTCCAATTCATAGTGAATAAATTTTTGGGTGAAAAGACTGCTCTGTTTTTTATGAAGATTATGGAAATTGAAGTCTTATCTCAAAACCCACAACAGAATGATTGGTTTTCTGCATTCTCTTCCCTAATTATCCAGACCCTGGAGACCAAGCTTTCCAGGTGAATAATTTCCAGAATTTCTGATAGGAGTTAGCCCAACTTTGGGTCTTCCCTCAAAGTATGCTAGAGTTATTCTGTCCAGAGATAGAGACCTTACTGGGGTCTGTAGCTGCCACTTTGGGAATATACGTCAGGACTTTCTAGAGTATTTCCATTTAAAGTTTCTAAGGCTTGAGCTTGCTTTCTCATCAAAGCTCTGTTCCTTTCGATGTACTTGTGGCTTAACATTGACCCAGCTGGGAGGTGACCATATCCATGAGAAGTTCAGGTACTATTCCTGTGTTCATTTCAAATAATGGAAAGAGCCTTTTGAAAAATTCTACTTACTCTTCTAAAATTCTTAGAACTAATCTAAGTATAAAATAATGGAGAAATGATTGAGTAAATTAGGGTTCATCAGCTGATGGACTACTATACAGATATTTAAAACAAGATAACTACCAAGATTAAACACCATGGAAAGATATTTATGATTCAGCGAATAAGGGAAAAGAGCAGAATCCAAAGTAGTAAGTATTGACCATGCGACAATAGGTTCACGAAAAAGACATGTTTCTTGATAGTTCTCAACAAGGTAACTGAGGTAGCCCCAGACAATCCCTAGATCTTGGTATGTAAGATAAAAATATATTGGGCATCTGCCTTAGATGATTTTGGCTGAGTCTTAGGAAAATGGAACAATTAGGGGATATCTCAGCAGTACCACTGCCACTTTTCCCTGGGCACTTATATCAGTGTTTATTTGAATGACTTCAATGAGGGTATTTTACTTACCCTAACTCAGAGGCTCACGATTTGAGAGATCGACAGAGGATTCAACGTATTATAGTCTTGCTTTGCAGAAATTATTGGGTGGAATTTTTCTGTGAGTAAATGGGGCAGTAGAAATCCCTGCTTACCACTACTTTCCACCCCGACTTTGCCATTTGGCATCTGTCCACCTGTCTTTATTTTAACTATTCCAGCTGATGGTTCATAAAAGATCATAAAGCAATATTATGCCCACAGATTGAGCCCCACAAATAGCATTCACAAATCTCTCCTCTAGAAAATATTACCAAAAATGCCTCAGAATTCTATACTTACAAAATTCCCTTCGCTTTTTTGGTCTGTGTTATGATTTGCGGGGGAAACGGTTTTGCTCCTGTATAGTGAATTCCTATAACCTTTTCCAAATTCATCAAAGGGTAAAGAAAGGAAAGACTGGTGCCTGTGAGGAGGGACATCCAGCCATGTTCCGAGGGAAAGATTTCACCAGCTGCCAAAGTAGCCCAAAAGAATGTAAAGGGAAGAGACATTCCAAGGAAGGCATAAGCCCTCTCAGTTAAATTCATGCTAAAGATGCACTCCAGTGAGATCTGACTGTTGAAAAAGTATCTTAGGGTCTCAGTATTCCTCTTACTTCTAGTTGAATCCTAGAGGAGAAAGGAGGCTTATTTTGAGGATGTCGTAGGAAGGAAGGCAAGCTACATGAGAAGGGATAGCAGGAGATATAGGGAGAAACGTGACTCAAGATGTACGTGGGGATAGTTTGACTTCCAGGGAGAAGTGATTCTTTCATCAGTGCCTGTTTCCGTCACTGCAGTGCAGTATCTACCCTCTCATATTTTCTGGCAGCCAATATTTCCACACGTCCGCAGGGATATATACAAATACTCATTTACAATATTGAACCATGCATAAATTAAACATCATGTTTTAATGTATATGAAATATAGTAACATTCTAGCAGTGGTTATATTGAAAGTGTAGAGTGAAAAAGAGAGGTAATGAGGGAAGAAGATACTGAATATATCCAATTATTTTTGTAGGGTATAAAACGTCTCAGAGTACATGTATGGTTAACCTGAAACCTTAAAGCATGTTAATTATAAAGCTCAAGTAGTTCTGAGATAAGATATGATTTTGGTTTAGTCCATAAAATAAACTTTGAGTCTGGGGGCCAAGAAAGGATTTTCTCAGATATTGTGTTTTCTTTTTCATTTTTCTTATTTTTATCAAAAAACTATAAGGATAAAGTACAAAACGTATGAAAGATGAAAACTTTCTTGCATCTTTCTGATGACAAAAAGGTGAGTCATTTGCTCAAACGCCAGCCCAGAAATTTTCTCTCATGCATCGTCGAATAAGAAGCCTCAGCCGGGCACCCCTCCAGCTGGTAAAAGGATCTGAGTCGCAGGATGCAAAGGGGAGGGGCTGAACCTGCAGCCCTCCGTCTCCCCTCCCTCTGGTTTCTGGCAGCCTTTCTGCACACAGATCATCCTCTACCACGATTCTGCACGCAAGTTTCCAGTGCTATTCCCCTCGGCCCACTCCCATTTGGGTCAGAACCCTGAGCCTCTGTAGAGATGGAGAAGCAGGCAGGTCTGGCTCAGCCTCACTATGACACAAAGAAATACGACCTTTAGGTTTCCCTGGGAATGGTTCGTGTGGTTGGCTTAGCCTCAAGATCAAGGTCATCAGTGTGATTCCTGGAAAGAGATGCAGAGTCGTTGTCTCTAGTCTGGGCCAGGTGCCTCAAATCCTAACATTTTAGGATAGACAGTGTATGCTGTGGTTCTTGAGAAGGACCAGGCTGGTGAGGAAGTTTGCGGTGACGCATGTCAACACTTCCACTAGGGAGACATGTGAAGGCGTGTGTCCTTAGCTGTGTCACCTAGCTTAGCTGGGTCACCTGCACAAAAGCAGCCCAGCAGCACGAGTATTAGAAATCAGACAAGGCCCAGGGCAGGACAGCCCATGTTCTTCTCCAGGAGTCCAGTCCCAGTCACTTTTCCTTGCAGAGGGGGCAGGGAAGTCCTTCTCTCTACTGTGAATCTCCATCATGATAACTATGCATTTGGAAAGGAATTCAGATGAAGGAAACTCTGTGGCTTCCTTGGCGAAGTAAACCAGTTTGGGCCAGAAAGAGGTGAGTAGCCAGTGTCAGAGTAGGAACCCTACTTCCTGTCTCCCCTCCTGAATCATCGTGTAATAAGCTTCTGATATGCAGAAAGCCCTGAAGAAATGCAGAGAAGGAAGTGAATAAGCCAAATGCATTGCCTCCAAGCCCGAGGAACACCCTGATTTGGGGATAAAATTGCAACTCTCGTGCCAACAGTCCAGGCAAGGGAACCTACACAAATAATGCTTGGAATTCAATGGAAGAACAGCCCACAGAGATCTTGTAGTCATTTTCTTTTAGATTGCCCTCTAAGATTGCCCGTTTGCTTGGTTTGTTTGCTAGCTTGGTTTTGCTCAGGTGATGAGAGGATGGAATGAATAACCCACCTTCTGGTTCTGAGTAGCATCTGTTTAGATGACACAGAGGGACGTCATCCAGGTAAAAGAGGGTGTGGAACCCTGCTACCTCTCACCTCCTTCCTGAGTAAATGAAAAGCCAAGGGCTACTATAAAAAGTAATTTTTGTCCAGCTCTTGGGGGGAGGGAAGTATTTTCACACTCAGAATGTCACACTCCAAATTTTAACCTAGAGCTGTTTTCTGTTCTTACTCATAAAGTGATTCACAAGCTTTTGGTAGCTTTAGCGTCTTCAGAATGGAGGAACCAGCAGATCAGTGGCCACCTGATGGAATTACACAACGTGGCTTATTTTGGAGGAAAGGGAAGTCAGGGTGAGGATCATTTATTTCATCAGCTTCGTGATCACAAAAGTTATCCAGGCTAAAAACAGTCTTTAACCACTCTGCCATTTATACTTCTCCCCCTAGCTTCCAAATTCTCATACTTAAATTCTCTTCTTGTGAAAACTACTTTTGACTTAAAAATTCTCCCGTCTGTCCTTACTTTTCTATCACTTTTTCCTCCTCATTTAATCCTTTCCATTATCCAATAATAGAAATAGGATAGCATAAGGAGTTAGGAGGTTTCCTAACTCAACCTAAAACCAAGGAGTAAGAAGAAAAATGGAAGATGCTCTTACCCCAGTTTCTTGGCTGTAATTAAGAAACCAGCCTGTGGCCAAGTCCAGTCAGTTAAATGAAGAAAGCTGTAGGTTGGCCATGTGCAGTTACCATCAGACTGAGGTCATGATGACACTAGTGGGGAGGTTTGACAAAGGAGACCCAAAGATCAAGAATTTCAGGATCTGATTTTAAAAAATTCTTTTTAATTAAAAAAATTAAAAATTTTTTTTTCAGGATCTGACAGCACTAGGAAAACACTTGATCTGGTGAAATAGCTAATGCTCAGGAAGTTACTGTGTGCTGAGCACTGTTCCAATCACTTTATGCGTGTTAACTTATTCCATCCTCACAATAAAGCTACCAGGTATTTACCATCATTATCCCCATTTTGCAGATGAAGGAAACGGAGGCACAAAATGGTGCCTGTGGTGGATGTGGAGAGGCACTGTCCTTCAAAGGATTTTCTCCCCGGCTGCCTTCACCTGTCAGTGCCTTTAGACTCTGCCTCAGCTATTTGGCCTGAGGTCATGACCTTCCCAGGGCAGCCTGCATTGGAGAGAGGGACAAAGTATAAAGACCCAGCCATTGCCCCAAGAATTATCCCAAGATGGAAAAATTCTGATGGGTAATAGTCACAACAGAGCTCCCTGCCTGGTTGGTAGAAGCTTTGATGAACCTGTATCACATTTCAACTTCTGCCTCAACAAGGGTGACTAACCATCCCAGTTTGCCCAGGACTGTCCTGGTTTTAGCACGGAAAGTTCTAGGTGCCAAGAAGCTCTCATACCAGGCAAACCAGATGGTTGGTTGCTTCGGACCAATCCTGCTTCCTTCCCCTTCCTTCTAAATATATATATATATATATATATATATATATATATATTTTTTTTTTTTT
>NC_041223.1:70952857-70979214 GCF_002837175.3 Physeter macrocephalus | reverse complement strand
TCCGTGTCCCCTGCATCGGCAGGCGGACTCTCAACCACTGCGCCACCAGGCAAGCCCTCTTTCAGCTTTTTTAATAACTTGGATTGAAACCTCTTGCCATGTTTCTGGGTCATTTTTTTTATATATATAGAGAATCTTTTTTTTTTTTTTTTTTGTGGTATGCGGGCCTCCCTCTGTTGTGGCTTCTCCCGGGGCACGGGTTCGTGCCCCGGTCCGGGAAGTTCCCACATGTCGCGGAGCGGCTGGGCCCGTGAGCCGTGGCCACTGGGCCTGCGCGTCCGGAGCCTGTGCTCCGCGACGGGAAAGGCCACAACAGTGAGAGGCCCGCGTACCGCAAAAAAAAAAACCAAAAACCTGAAAGAGTTTAAGAACAGGGATTTTAAATATTCAGATGTAAGTTGTTTATGTTGCAGTGAAGTAAACCTCTGTCGCTTTCTTCATCTTCTCGAACTTTCCCAAATCTTCAGTGAAGTTTAGCACAGAAGAGCCACACATTCAGTATGTGTGTAAACCACAAAGGGGCTGCCTGAGCAGAGAACAGGGACTAGTAGAGGCAAGAAATCAGAGACAGAGGGGCCATGAAGCAGCCCTCTCCAAATTCCTTTCATCCCCACTTGCCACCAGGCCTGGAGGAATTTGCAGAAATATTCAGGAGGTTATTAGGTTTTCCACAGGCCTGGAAAGAGATTTGAGTCTAATTTGTTTATATCTTTAGGGCTAGGGAGATTCCAGATGACAGCTGAGACTCACATGCATGACAAGAGGTTTATGAAGATAAATCAAAATGATAAAGGCAGCTATCTGGGAGAGGCAAGTAAGAAACTTGGTAATTTGTATTTTCTTTTTGGTGCTTTTTCTGCATTTTCAAGATTCCTGCAATAAATTCGTGTTAATTCTGTAATCTGAGAAAAGAGCAATAAATGATCAGTGTCTATTTCTCCTGTGCTCCTATATAGACTCTTCTGTCTCTTGGGTGTGCCTAGTCCCTAAAAAGAAGTAGATGAAACAAACACACAAAAAAACCATGCTACTGATTCATGCAGAGGTATTTCATATAGTTACAGTAATAGAGTCTACATATTGTGTGTGAGGCCTCATTACCTTAGTGTGAGAGCATCCAAAATGTTTTAGTCAATATCATGGGTCTAGGAAGAGAGGGTCTTTAAGATTTTAAGTTAATCCTTGAGCCTTTGATCAGGCAAAGTTGATATTGATCAGGTCAAGGTTTAATCCTGACTTGATTCTTGACTCATGTAATTTTGAGTGTGCAAGTAATTTTCTCTTTTTAACTTGACTCTTCTCAAAGTGACCAATATTTTTTTTTGCAAACAGATAATGCTTACAAAAGACTCTGAGGGCTCTGAATTAAAGATTCTATATAAAAGGAGAGTTATGACACATGACTGTCCAATCCTCTTGATTATAGGGCTTAATTGGTCCCTGGTAACTGATGAGCCCACCTGATGTCAATTTCCCCTTATAAATGGTGGCCTCCTTCTCCCCTGAGTGGTAAGGACGGCTGTCACGTCCTGCCTGCCGGCTGGCGCACACAGTGGGCTGTCACTCTGGGACCTTGCTCCGATATGTAAGATCCCCCTGTGTAATAGAGCATTAATGTCTCTGCCACTGTCTCCAGGGCTCTTTCTTCAGTGTCAAGGCTGGGCAACTACAGGGCTTGCAGGCCTGTGGGGTGCAGCCCTACAGTCTTTAAAAAAAAAAGGAGAGTTATGATTGTGACATATTTCAATGTCATTGCTCAAGCAAGTGACCAACATTCAGACCAAGAACAGAAACAAAATTAAAAACAAGTTTCCTTGCTTCTTTTGAATAACACAGGTGGTAGTAAAGAATGAAACGGATACTCTAAAGCATAAGTGTTTTTTTCCCTATTCATCAGAGGGTTTAATAGAAAAAACAAAGGCACAGTTTAGTATTTTGAAATAGTTTAAATACTCTGGGCTGCAGGGGGATGCAAGATCCATGATGTCATGTCGTGGACGTATCATCTTTGACTTGCTAATTTCCACGCTTGGGCAGAGAGTGGTTGAAAAATGAATACTCTTTGTTTTTTTAGAAATGAAGAGATCCTGAGCAAACGCATGGGAATTTTAAAGTGTCATTATAAAGAGAGAGGAGATTCTGTAAGCCTTTAGATCCATGTCCTTTTTTTTTTTCTTTTTTTTTTTTTTGGCTGTGACACATGGCTTGAGGGATCTTAGCTCCCCAAACAGGGATTGAACCTATGCCCTTGGCAGTGAGAGTGCAGAGTCCTAACCATTGGACCACCAGGGACTTCCCAAGATCCATGTCCTCTTGACTGACAAGTCAAAATGTATTTTCTCTCATCCATGACATCATAGCCTGAACCTGACCATCAAGCTTTGCTTTCTTCTGCTGAGATGGTACTTATTGCCCGGGAGCCGCTTCTGTGTCTGCTCCTGAGTCACTGGGCAAGATTTACTTCTGGGCTCCAACTTATAAACAAACATATCTAAATTTCATATTGATTTTGAGATTTCTTTATTGCTAGTAAGGACTTGAGAATTGTGAGGATATAAATGTTATCACTTATAGTCAACTCTAGAACTGATGAACTAACCAGATGCATGTGACATCCATTTACAGTAATGACAGCAATAAAATTTGTGGGTAAGATGTGAAATTAAAAGGAAAAGTTTGTAACTAGGTGATATATTGTTTTAAAGTTTTTGTATGATTGTTAAAAATCTTGTTTCTCTGGTTTAGATCCTGGCTTAGAAGCTAGCTGTAAAAGACATTAGGGGATGATTGGGGGAAATTTTGAACATGGACTGCATGTTAGGTGATATTAAGGAATTAATCTTAATTTTGTTCAGTGAGATAATCTTATATTCGCTCTGAAGGAAAATGTTCTAACTTTTTAGTGATGTATGCTGAAATATTTGTAGGTAAGATGTCACTATGTGTATAATTTGCTTTAAAAACTTCAACATAAAAAGTAAAGTGAGTTAGAAAAAATTAAAATTTGTTTCCTGCTCTCTGTTTACATTTTTATTCATGATTTTTCTTCTCAAGACATCTCTCCTTCTTGTACTCTTATTTGTTTATAGTTATTATTTTTATTATAAAATTAAGATAACAATATTACAAAAATTGAAAAATTCATAATCCCACCTGCCCATCCCAAATATCATTAGGAGATGAATTTTCTTTCAATTCTTTCCCAAATTATATTGTGTGTTTTACTTTGATCAGAGTGTGTGTACGATTCAGTCTCCTATGTTTTTGCCCTTCACATTGTATCTTGGGTCTTGTTTCTTGGAAATTGTCTTAAATTTCCAAACATATATCCTTTCAGTGCTACTAAAGGACAAGGTATTTTTTAACTTCCCTACAACCCATGCCTGTCCCTACTGTCTGTCTCCTGGCCAGTCAAGCCCAGGTGGCCATTTGCTGAACACACGTGGGTTGCCTCATGGCCAGTGCGGCGCAGCTGGAATGGACACAGAAGTGAGTCATTGCACGAGGAAGGCTGGGCTCCTCCCTCACACCCCACACAGAGCAGAGAGGTCACCTTTAGGTCTCCTGCAAAACGAGGAAAAGTCTATTGTATGTTTGCATGGGGCCAAAGGACGACTCCACAGATGACGCCAGTTAGAAGGGGGAAGACAGAACTTTACAATGGTGAAATCTGGGGTCACCACTCAAACCCTGTGACCAACTTCAGCATCACCAGTTGGGGCACACTAGACATTATGTACCTCTTGATATGGTGCAATAAGTAGTACAGGTCTTTATCTGTGAAGTAGTGCTGCCCAAAGGTTTACATCTCATGAAAACTTCTATATCTGCATTTCAGTTTACAGGAAGTCCAGGGGATTAGAAAAAAAACGTTAAGTGATACCACGAGGAAACAATCGCACAAATCTAGAAGTTTGGACATCGTACAAAACAACTGGCCCAGAGTTCTCAACAAGCCAAAGTCATGTAAAGAAAGAAGGAGGGGGAAAGGGGTCTGTTTCATATTAAAAGAGACTTGAAATCCGTAACAGCAAAAGGCAATGTGTGTTCCTTGTCTGGATCCTGATTTGAATAAACCAGATATAAAAGAAAGTTGGGGGAAAGTCGGGTATTAGACGATAATAGAAATTATTGAAAATTTGTTAGATTTGTTACCTAGGAGAATGTTTTTATTTATTGGAGATTGTATGTTCATTGTACTATTCTTTTTACTTTTCTATATATTTATTAAGTATAGTTGATTTATAATATTGTGTTAGTTTCAGGGGTACAGCATAGTGATTCATTTTTGTTTGTTTGTTTGTTTGCTTTTGGCAAATTATATTCCACTATAGGTTATTACAAAATATTGGGTGTAGTTCCCTGTGTTATAAAATAAATCCTTGTTGCTTATCTATTTCATATATAGTAGTTTGTATCTGTCAATCCCATACTCCTAATTTGCCCCTCCTCCCCTCATCTTTGGCAACCACAATTTTTTCTCTACGTGAGTCTGTTTCTGTTTTGTATATACATTCAATTGTATTATTTTTAGATTCTACACATAAATGATATCATATAGTATTTGTCTACCTTATTTCAGTAAGCATAGTAGTGTCTAGGTCCATCCATGTTGCTGCAAATGGCAATATTTCATTCTTTCTATGGCTGAGTAATATTCCATTATCATATATATATACCACATATTCTTTTTTTTTTTTTTTTTTGCGGTACACGGGTCTCTCACTGCTGTGGCCGCTCCCGTTGCAGAGCGCAGGCTCAGCGGCTATGGCTCACGGGCCCAGCCGCTCCGCGGCACGTGGGATCCTCCCGGACCAGGGCACGAACCCGCATCCCCTGCATTGGCAAGCGGACTCTCAACCACTGCGCCACCAGGAAAGCCCAATACCACATATTCTTAAGCCAGTCATCTGTTGATGTGCACTTGAGCTGCTTCCGTGTCCTGGCTATTGTAACTAATGCTGCTATGAACACTGGGTACATGTATCTTTTCGAATTAGAGTTTTTACCCAGGAGTGGAATTACTGGATCAGATGGTAGTTCTGTTTTTAGCTTTTTAAGGAAACTCCATACTGTTTTCCATAGTGGCTGTATCAATTTACATTCCCACCAACAGTGCATGTGGGTTCCCTTTTCTCCACACCCTCTCCAGCATTTATTGTTTCTAGATTTTTTGATGATGGCCATTCTGACTGGCGTGAGGTGACACCTCATTGTAGTTTTGACTTGCATTTCGCTAATAGTTAGTGATGTTGAGCATCTTTTCGTGTGCCTCTTGGCCATCTGTATGTCTTCTTCGGTGAAATGTCCACTTAGGTCTTCTGCCCATTTTTAAACTGGATTGTTTGTTTTTTTGATATTGAGCTCCATGAGCTGTTTGTATATTTTGGAGATTAATCCTTTGTCTGTTGTTTCAGCGGCACGTGGGATCCTCCCGGACCAGGGCACGAACCCGCATCCCCTGCATTGGCAAGCGGACTCTCAACCACTGCGCCACCAGGAAAGCCCAATACCACATATTCTTAAGCCAGTCATCTGTTGATGTGCACTTGAGCTGCTTCCGTGTCCTGGCTATTGTAACTAATGCTGCTATGAACACTGGGTACATGTATCTTTTCGAATTAGAGTTTTTACCCAGGAGTGGAATTACTGGATCAGATGGTAGTTCTGTTTTTAGCTTTTTAAGGAAACTCCATACTGTTTTCCATAGTGGCTGTACCTTTTCCATGTATTTTAAATATTTCATCATTAAAAAGGTCTTCTGTGAATGGAGTGGAGGCAGGGGAAGGGATATTCTTTCACTAGGAGCAGGATGGGGTGTTTCTATTATTTTCTGTGATAATAAATGAGTTGCTGTTCAAGACATGAGGGATGAGATAATCATATAAAATAAAGTTGCACAAAATTAAACAGACTATATTTTGTGTTGTAGAGTTTAATTTCATTTGCTTCTCTCTGAGATGGGAATAACACAGGCAAACAGTCTTAAAATAGGAAAACCTAATATGAAGCTTCTATTGCACAGGAGGAGAGAGAAGATAACTGTAATACATATTTATTCAGGACCCACCACGTGCCAGGCACCATGCCGAGTGTTGGAGATACTACAAGAAAGGCCAGTGTGGGGCCTCCTTGGTGGCACAGTGGTTAAGAATCCGTCTGCCAATGCAGGCGACACGGGTTCGAGCCCTGGTCCGGGAAGATCCCACATGCTGCGGAGCAACTAAGCCCGTGCGCCACAACTGCTGAGCCTGCGCTCTAGAGCTCGTGTGCCACAACTACTGAAGCCCGTGAGCCTAGAGCCTGTGCTCCACAACAAGAGAAGCCACCGCAGTGAGAAGCCTGCGCACAGCAATGAAGAGTAGCTCCTGCTCGCCGCAACTAGAGAAAGCCCGCGCGCAGCAACGAAGACCCAATGCAGCCAAAAATAAATTAATTAATTAAAAAAAAAAAAAAGAAAAGAAAGGCCAGTGTGGTCCCTGTCACAGTGGAATGCACTCTCTGGAGGGGAAGACACACAAAAACATGCAAACGGACAAACAACATAACAGGAGCAATTCCTCTTGTGGGGGAAACAAACAAGGGCTGCAAAAGAGAACAACAGGGGTGATGGTCAGGAAAGAGGTCTCCTGGAGGCACACTCAGGCTGAGTCCTATGAAAGGATGACTCAGTCAGAGAACGGAAGAGGAGCGTAATCTAGGTGGAGGGACCTGTGTGTGCAAAGGTCCTCATGGAGGAAAGGAATGGAAGAGAACCAGTGTGACGTAGAGGTAGTAAGCAAAGGGCACTGTGGTGAGCTGGAGAAATGGCTTTTAGGCCACGGCAAGGACTTTAGATTTTTTTCGTAAGTGTGATGGGAAGCCATATTCAATAGTATTCATTTATTTAAAAATATCTAATTTTGCAGAAGATTTAAGGGAATTGCTAACACACTAAAAGCTTAGCAACCACATGTTCCATACTCCAGCCACACTCAGTATAACCACTCACTATAACACTTTCAGTTCTTCTAATTGCATGCCTTCTACCTGCCAGTATGGCCAACTGATACTCATTTGGTGCATTAGGAATCTATTGCTGGATAACAACTTACCCCAAAATGTATTGACTTCAACCAATAAAGAATATGTATTATCCCACAGTTTCTGGGTCAGGAGTTCAAGAGTGGCTTAGCTGTCTGATCTGGTTTGGGGGTCTCTCATGCAGTTTCAGTCAAGATGTTGGCTGAAGTCATTGGACATCTTGGTTGGGACTGGAGGAGCCACTGCCAAGATGGCACCCTCACATGCTGTTGTCAGGAGGCCTGGCTTTCCTGCCATGTGGTCCTCTTCATAAGCCTGCATGAGCAGCCTCATGACATGGCAGCTGACTCCTCCCAAGTGAGTGATCCAAGTAAGAGAGTAAGGAGGAAATCACAGTGCTCTCGATATCCTAGTCTTGGAAGCAACACACACTGTCACTTCTGCCTCCTTAAGAGATGAGTCATTAGGTCCAGCCCACACTCAAGGGGAGGGGAATTAAGTCCTACCTCTTGAAACGAGTGGTTTCCAAAAATTTGTGGACATATTTTTTTTTTTTTTTTTTTGTGGTATGCGGGCCTCTCACTGTTGTGGCCTCTCCCGTTGCGGAGCACAGGCTCCCGACGCGCAGGCTCAGCGGCCATGGCTCACGGGCCCAGCCGCTCCGCGGCATGTGGGATCCTCCCAGACCGGGGCGCGAACCCGGTTCCCCTGCATCGGCAGGCGGACGCGCAACCGCTGCGCCACCAGGGAAGCCCCTGTGGACATATTTTAAAACCACCACATTCAGTGACAACTCAAGTGTCATCCTCTGTGTGAAGCCTGCCTTGATTTTCCTGAGCAGAGCTGGTTCCTCTCTTCTCTCAGTTTTCAGAGCATTTCATTTCTGTCTCTTAGAGCTCTAGCCTTGTTTATGGAAATCTGTTTAACAAGTCTATCTTTCTCACTAGCCTGGAAGCTCCGTCAGGCCAAGGGAACATGTCTTCTTGATCATCTGCATCCTCAATCTGCTAATTAATGAAATTTTCAGATCATCACAGGACACTACCATCCACCACTCCTGAGATAGGGTTTTTAAAAGACCCCTTCATACTTGGTGTTTTTCTTGCCTCTCTTTTCTCTTGATTTACTCTTTGTATTATATTTAGACATATCCTCTCTACTAGATGATAGACTCCAAAAATAAGACTTAGTCATCTCTCTTTTTAAATTCCTCATGGCACCACAGGCATTGCTCTGTATTATAATAATAAATGTCTTTTTAAAAGAATTAAACAAGAGAGGGCCCTGTACAGTTAAAATCTCTTTCCAGCTTCTTTGGTAGTTGGAATATCTCCTGACTACCCCAGGTCTATGTAA
This sequence comes from Physeter macrocephalus, assembly GCF_002837175.3. Classification (NCBI taxonomy): domain Eukaryota; kingdom Metazoa; phylum Chordata; class Mammalia; order Artiodactyla; family Physeteridae; genus Physeter; species Physeter macrocephalus. Next base: position 70,970,835 of record NC_041223.1, on the reverse strand, counting down.
ACTCTAGAAAAGAAAAATGCCTTCAGTTCATAATACACGAAACATTCTGTTGCAGAAGAACTCTGAAGCACAAGTGGTCTTCTATTCTGTTCTGTTCGCTTCCTTATTGTTCGGGAGAATCAAGATCTAACACTGTGAGGCTCTCCTTAGCATTCAGCAGAAAGAATGTGAGATCTTTTTATCTTCTCTCCAAACAGGAAAAGCCATATTCCCTCCCATAGTTACAAAGTATCATACTGTCCTTGGTCTAGTTTATATAGAATGTTATCAATTCAGGTACGAAGTTTTATCTAGATTAAGTTAGAAGCCCAGATGGCCTTGGTTCTGATGATTAGGAATCTTGTGACATCCCGAGAAGTCTTCTGGGGCAGATTTCTTTGTGTTTAGAAGAAATGGTTGGACCAGCTCTGAGCTTGTGACAGGCCCAGGCTGGAGGCAGCGGGAGAAGAGGTGAGCTGAGGATGGAACATGACCTGCCCCTCTGCCCTGCTTCTCCTTGACAGGGAAGTTCTTTCTCATGGTTCCTCATTAAAGAATCAAGATTGCTGCACATTAAAACTAAAGAAAAGTTAATGGAAGAGCCTTCAGCAAAATAGTCAGTGCAGCATATTAAAGGGTCACTTCTTCTCAAAAGGAAAAAGTAAATGCATATCATTTCTTTTCTGTCTCTGACCTGTAAAGACAGAATGGCCTTGATAGGACATAAGTGCCTGCTTTTACGGAACTCTTCTATTTCTCAAAAGATGCTCTCAGATAAGATGAAAGCCCAGAGCATGGTATCTGGCACACAATAGATTCTCAGACAATGGTGACTGCTCTGATGGTTATAATGCTGATGCTGGTTGGGTTCTCTGGAACTGTGACAAGTAAGCTGTCATAAAATTTCTGGACAGTTTCTCCAGCAGGAGGGAAAATAGGTCCTGAAGGAAGAGTCAGAGAATCTGAACTTCACTGGGTGGTATTTATTTGGCTTTGACACATTCACATTTGGCATGTCTCAGTTAAACAACACAGTAAACTTGAAAGAATGAACTAGGCTTTTAAAGATGTTTGAAAGAAGTGCATCCTGGGAAACCTCTCCTCCCCAGGGGAGCATGGCAGGAGGCCTCTTGAGGGAGAAACACCTCCACCCTTCTTAGGGAGGATAGAAGATAGAGGGTGTTTGTTTCACAGATGAGTTGACAGCACAAATTACTGTTTTCTTTGTTAAACCGATTTCTGAAACATGTTACTACCTTGCCTGACTGTTGCCTGAAAGGGTGGAGGGCAGAGAGTAAAACTGCAAATTGCTGGTTAGTTAACCAATATATGAGTTTTGACAAATCCCGAATTCATGCTAAAGTTATATTTAATTTCAAATTTAGTGTGAAATCTGGAAAATCTAAAATCTCAGTGACAAGGAATCAAAGATAAATATGTTTAAAATTCAATGCAGGAAGATTAGGAGTTTAAAAAGAAAATCATTTCAGTTAATACAGTCTCCCCTTTGGTTCTCTTTTCTAAGTCAACAGAAAATGTTTAATCACGTGCCTTTAATTAAAGCTTTGCACCCATGGAGAAGCACAAAGTGGAGTTTGTTTCACTTAGCAAGGGTATCTAATGGTTCCCTTGCTGGAAAATTGATATTTAATAACATACATTTCTAACAGAGACTCCCATTTTGTTTCAAGTTGTGGAAAAACTGAACCTTGCTGAGGGGAAAATAGCCCTAAACATCACTTCCTTTTTATTTTATCTTTTGTCTTTTAGTTTTTATCTCATTCACAATAATTATTATTGGCGTATTAACTTAGCTTGAGCATATTAAACATAATTGTCTGGGTGGGATAAGCACCCTGAGATTTATTTGTGAAGAAGCACAGACTAATTTCACCAACCACCCCCAGACCAACCAGGAGAATTCACATACGCACTGTGTGACTTACCAGATGCTGCACTAGGAAGACAGAGGAGAGAAGAGGACTGTGTCCTGGGAGAAGGCAAGCTGGGATGGCAGCCAGGACCCTCCGTTCTAGCCCAGCCCTGCTGGGAAAAATCAGTATAAACCAGGGCAGGCCATTACCCCCTATGGTCTCCATTTCCTTCTCTAGATCTTGAGTGGGTTGACTAGATGACTCATAAGATGAAGCTAATTTTTAATGTCTTGCACATCTGTACATGGCAAGGTTCCATGATGTCCAGTGTGATGTAGAGCACAGGCGAGTCTGGGAGCAAGTCTAGGGCAAGACAATCTTGGCTCAGAGTGACTCTCAGGTGAGTGAGTCACTGCCCCATTCTTCATCGATTAAATGTGGATGATAATGAGCCCCATGACACAGGACTGTTGTGAGTCCTGAATGTGAAAATGCACCTAAAGCCCTTAGAATAGAGTCTGGTGTAAATGTCAGCTGACATTTGGTTTAAAAAATACTCCCCTTTCCAGATGGGTTCAGTGTTTTCACCTGGTCACCACCCCCAACTGTCTGGAGTGTCCATATGTCCTCTGTGAATATTTCGTGACTTTTATTATCCCGTGGAAGTGTTTGATGGATGTTCTGCATGGCTATTAGAGCTCTAATTTTCAAGCTGTGAAAAAAAAAGTGAAACTTATTAGGGAAAAATGCCTTAAGCTTTAAATACCGCTATTGTTCTTCGGTTTTAATCTCATGTACAGTGACTGCTGTTTAATGCCTCTGCATGGCATTAAATATCAGGATCTGAAGATTAAGTATCAGGATCTCAAGGGCAGTATTAGAAATGCTGCTCCCACAGTTTTTACAAGTCATTAGACCTTGACTAGACCCCAACTCAAAGGCATGTATTCATGCACTCATTCACTCACTCACAAGCTTTTATTGAGCACTTACTATGCGTCAGTCACTGGACCAGAGAAATAATACACAGTTTCTCCTTTAGAAGAGCTGAGAACCTATGAGGAAGATAGATGAACAAATTTATAAATTACCAAGTGGTAAGTACTGTTTCAAGGACATGAACAAAATGCTGTCAGAGCCCAGAGGACCAAGCAACTGATTGTGGCTGGAGGAGTCAGGAAGTGACAACCGGGCAAGGAAAGCCTTTGTGCCTGATTGTGCGTGTGTTTGTCTGTCTGAGTGTTACAGGGAGGGGCAGACCAAAGGCATTGTGAAAGGGGTTGAGGGCCTTTGGGAGGCACAGTCTGCATCTCTGGGAAATAATTAGCTTCTTTTTAAAGTGGTAGGAGAGAGATAGGGAACAAACTCATCTAAAATCCCAGCTTCTTCCAGGGCTGAGAGCATTTATATCAGGTATCCTGATGGCAAGGGGAATAGCACTATGGATACTTAAGTGTTAATCTGGAACTCAAAAGCAGGTGCATAATGATTTTGAGAGTCCCCCCCACCCCCGAAACAACCTGGTATAACCACAAAGGAGCTAAATTTATCCTAAAATGTATGTAGTATGGGATGCATCCACAATTCCCCAAGAGCCTTTTTTTTTGAGGCAGGCTTGTGAGTGAGGAAAGAATATAGATGTTAGAATACAAAAGATAAATGGGAGGATTTTAGAATCTCACAAAATCAGTACAATGAACATTCATATACCTACCACCTAGATTCAACCATCGTTAACAATTTTCCACTTCACCATATTTGAGTCACATATAGGTATGTCTGTGTGTGTGTGTATACATATTTTGGAATCACTTTAAAGAAAATTACCAACATCAAGATATTTTATACTGAAATACTCTGCACACATGCACACGTGTCCCCCAAATAAGGACATTTTCCTACTTACCCGAACATCAGCAGCACATCTAACAGAATAAATTACCTAATTTCTAACACTGAACCAGTATTTATTTTCCCCTGGTTGTCCCCAATGATCTTTTTTTTTTTTTTTTTGGTGGTATGCGGGCCTCCCTCTGCTGCGGCCTCTCCCGTTGCGGAGCACAGGCTCCGGACGCACAGGCTCAGCGGCCATGGCTCACGGGCCCAGCCGCTCCGCGGCATGCGGGATCCTCCCAGACCGGGGCGCGAACCCGGTTCCCCTGCATCGGCAGGCGGACGCGCAACCACTGCGCCACCAGGGAAGCCCCCCCAATGATCTTTTATAGCTCTTTTTTTTTTTAACAAGACAAATATTTGCTTTTAATGGGTGGCATAAGGTTTTTGGATTCCTTGGAGAGACATGGACAAGTCTAATTTCTACTTTAAACTGTATTTTGCACTCTGCCAGATTTCTCTGAAGCCTGAAATATCACTTAGGCTTGTGTAAGTATACATAAATGCTCAAGTGAAATGGAATTAATCTGCCAAGGAAAGCTAAAGAAAAGAAGATCTGGGATTCAGAAAACTGTGACATTCTAAGAACCTCGGCGCTTCAGGCTGAGTCTCTCCAAAAGATTGATCTGCTTTTTCCTAACAGAGAGCCCTTGAGAGATTAAATTGATGGTAGAGCAAAAACGCTAACAGATGATACTCAACTTTTCTTCTTGACACACCACGGTGAACTTGGGTATTTTAGTCAGATGTTAGGAAAATTTTAAAAAGTGAAGCAAGAACATTCAGACTGCGTTTCAAAATCATCTTTTCACACCTCTCCTCATCATCTCACACCACCCGGGATTCAATCAGTGGTGCCACAAGGCCTGCCAGGCTCCGTGCCCCAGACGCAAGATATCCTCCAAGGTGTGCGGTCTGAAGATGCTCTGGCTCCCGGCACGATGAAAAATGTTCATTTCTACCAGGAGAACTGAAGCTACGGTTGGAGGGAGAAGACCTCATTACAGTATAAGAAAAGGATTTGGGACCCAAGTGTGGGCACGGGGGTTGGGGAGAGTGTAGGGTGTGATGAATTGGGAGATTGGGATTGACATAGGTGCACTGCCATGTGTAAAACAGATAGCTAGTGGGAACCTGCTGTATAGCGCAGGGAGCTCAGCTCGGCGCTCTGTGGGGACCTAGATGGGAGGATGGGGGGGTGGGAGGGAGGTCCAAGAGGGAGGAGATATATGTATACATAGAGCTGATTCACTTCGGTGTGCAGCAGAAACTAACACAACATTGTAAAGCAATTATACCCCAATTTAAAAAAAAAAAGAATTTGGGACCAAAGGATATACATTTAAAGTGTTTTAAAATGATCTCCAATTTACAGAAATGTTATAAGTACAGTCCAAAGAATTTTGTTCCAGAACCGTATGAGAGTAATCCCCTAATACTTTATTCTCCTACGTAACCTCAATACAGCCACCAAAATTAGGGAATTAACCCTAATACGTTACTACCATCTAACACCCAGATCCCATACAAGTTTCACCAAATTCCTTTATAGCAGAAAAAGTTCAGTTTGGAATCCCATGTTGCCTTTAGTTGTCATGTCCCTGTAATCTCCAATCTGGAAGGATCCCTCAGTCTCACCTTGACTTTCGTGATCTTAAAAATTTTGAGAACTCTACACCAGTTGTTTTGTAGAATGCCCCTCAGTTTGGTTTTGTCAGATGTTTCCTCATGATTAGATTAATATTACAGGAGTAACGATGTGGTCTTCTCATTGCATCCCATTGGGTGGCACGATTTTGATTTGTCCCATTAGTGATAAGAGTCACTCTGATATTTTGATTAAGGTGTTACCTGCGCAGCTGCTTTGATGTAAAGCTACTCTTTTCCCTTTTGTAACTATTTAGTATTTTGTGAGGAGGCATTTTGTAACGATGTAAAAGTCCCGATCCTAATCAAACTTCTAAATTCATTCATTTATTAATTTATATCCTTAAGGCTTGTGTTTCCATTTTAGTCATCTTATAATCTGTTACTATCATTATTTATTTTGATGCTCAGATTTTCCTGGATTTGTCCAACGGCAGTCCGTTCAAGCTGACTGCTGTATCCTTTTGACAAAGCCCCACCATTCGAGCACTTCCTTCTTTCTGATACAAGTTATATTCCAAATTTACCTGTACTTTCCAGGCTCCAGCCCTGAATCAGCCATTTCTCCAAGGAGCCTTGGTTCCTTTTAGTGGAGAATGGTATTTATAAGCTAGGTGTGCTCCTTGTTACCCGGGATCTGTTCCCAGGCTCTCTCACTGGACAGAACTAACCGATATACATGTGAACTACTTTCCTATTGCTGCTATAACAAATTAGCACACACATAGTAGCTTAAGACAACACAAATTTATTATCTTACAGCTCTGGAGGTCACAAGTCCTAAAATCAAGGTGTCAGCAGAGCTATATTCCTTCTGGAAGCTCTAGAAGAGTATTCATTTCCTTGCCTTTCCAGCTTCTAGAAGAAGCTCCCTGCATTCCTTAGCTTGTGGCCTCTTCTTCGCAAATGTCAAATGGCCAGCAGCACAGCATCTTCAAATCTCTCTCTCCTTCTCTCCTACCTCTGCTTCTGTCATCACATCTCTGACCGACCCTCCTGCCTTCCAATATAATCACAAGGACCGTTGTGATTATATTGGGCCCACCCAGATAACCCAGGATAATCTTCCTGTCTCAGGATGTTTAACTTAATAATATCTGCAAAGTCCCTTTGGCCCTGTAAGGCAACACATTCACAGGTTTGGGGCATTAAGATGTAGACATCTGGGGAGTCCATTATTCTACCCTCCACAGTATGTAGGTGGGTATAAACACATTTATTTCTGGATCTGTATAAATGTATTGGAAACCATGAGTTCACCTGGATACCTTCGATTCCGACCTCACAACTACAGGGTTCATTCCTCTGTTTCAATATTTGCAGCTCTCTTCACCAACAATAAGAAACCTGGCTCCCCTGGTCCCTAATAAGTTACTCATTTGATTTATCGCCTCTGTGTAACCAGTCTCTTATTTCACTTCCGTCCCCTAACCCCTGGAGGAATGTCCTCCTGCTCTGCCTGGACTCTGATATGTTACATTTGGCTGCCCTTCCTCGGGGACGCCCTCCTCACCCGACGTGGACTCTGCCACCCCAAGCCAGCCTGCCCCCCCGGGGGGGGCACCCTCAGCAGCCCCCCATGGGGACACCCTTCTCTCCCTACTGGGGTTCCAACCGTCACCTCTGACCACCTCTTAGGTGCTGTGCTCTGCCCCACCTAATGATTTTAGGAGCAAATCGTTGCAAGGGGGAAGAAGAAAAGTCCAAATGGCATACTTTTAGGAAGTAGAAAGGGCACTGAAACCCTGATCCAAACAAGGGTGGGAAATGTGGAATGCTGTGGAGGGGGAGGGGAGCAGGAATGAGGTAGAAGGACACAAACAACTGGGGACTTGAGGCCTGAGAAATACGGGATGCAGGAATGCGCCTCTGTTCTTGGGCCTCTGCATCTTTGAGGAGTCGACTCCTATTTTTCTGGGCCGAGAAGGCTGCCACCAGCCTGGAGCCGCATCAAACCACTTTTTATTTAAAAAAAAAACAAAACCCACCCTTTGGCTCCTGACGTTTTTTATGCTGATTAAGAGCACTGACTTGGCTACGCGAACAAGAGAGCTGATTGTGGCTCTCTCTCTTGAAGCAGAAGAGGCTTTTGATCAAGTTGAGTGGGAGTTGATGTTTGAGGTACTTTAAAAAATGAAATTGGGAGATAAGCTTATGAACTGAATTTGAACTTCATTCCAAGCTCATTGAACAGAAATGTTTCAGATCCTTTTAATCTGGAAAAAGCCCATTGCAATTGCCCTTTTCATCCCTTGTTTTTCTTTAAGACAAAGTTCCATCTCAAATTGCTTGTCGTTTATCTACCTACTGAGAAGGGCACTTCAAAAATAAACTCGGAAGCTTACAGATGTATGTGTTTCTTTCTTTCTGAGGGGATGGGCACCTTGGCTCAGCTGCCTTCTCTCTTCATCCCCGGCACCCAGAGCAAGGATGCTGTCTGCAGTGAATAGGGAGGACCACTTTCTCGGAGACCATGTGGGGGTCACGCGTGGCTTCATGGGGCTGTGGGTTGGTTGCAGAGAAAGAAAAAGCTTGTGGGTACTAATCTCAGTTTCTCCCCTGGCTTCTCAGTGACTTCAGGCGAGTTGTTTCGTTTCCACATATTTGGTCTGCTCCTTCCACCATATGAAACTAATGATACCCCTCATCCACTTATCTCATAGGGATGTCGTCAGGGTTGATTAATGTACAGGGTGGTCAAACATTGTATACATGCGATGAGCTAAGAAAAGTGAGACCATGAGCCCAGAGACTTCTTCCAGTTAGGGGTGATCTTTGCCTTCAGGAATGAGTGATGTTTATGGTGTTAGTAATTTTTGGCCATTTGTCTGTTTGTCTTATTAGTTCAACTCATGCTATCATTAATTATATACATAATAATACGCTTGGCTCAACACAGATGAAGTCATCCACTTCTGTATTTTTAGTGTACTTCCTATGTACCTGGCACTTTCTGTACTAGAATTAAAAACCTAAGGAAAGGGCTTCCCTGGTGGCGCAGTGGTTGGGAGTCCGCCTGCCGATGCAGGGGACACGGGTTCGCGCCCCGGTCCGGGAGGATCCCACGTGCCGCGGAGCGGCTGGGCCCGTGAGCCATGGCCGCTGAGCCTGCGCGTCCGGAGCCTGCGCTCCGCAACGGGAGAGGCCACAGCAGTGAGAGGCCCGCGTACCGCAAAAAACAAAACAAAACAAAAAACCTAAGGAAAAACCAAATCATGGGAAGGTCAAAAAATGTGAAATATTTATGAGCAAATTCATGTTTATGTTTCTACTGTTCCCTCTGAAGATTTATTTGTTTGAACAGAGGCTCTTTTTTTTTTATCATAAAACTTATCTGAGGGAAGCTGAGCTTCAGTTTCCTGAGTATTTGTGAAACACACAGCTTAGTGTTTTAAAAGGAAAGACTCCCCATTAGCCAATTTCTCAGAGAACTGACAATCCCCCTAAAGACATGGTGTTCCACGTAATTTCCACATAGCTGTTCCCTGCTAAAAAGGGCATTAACCCAAATTAGGCCTGCCCCTTTGCAGTGCCAAACAGGTAGTAAAATTGAATACCATCAGTATATCCTCAACATAGGGAAGTTAAGCCAGACTGAACATGCACTGAAAACTAAACGAAAAATGATTATCTCATCCTCCTGAAAAATCCGCACCGTGCACATGTGGAAAGAACTGCCTCCCTCCCGCCTCCGCACGCAGATGGCCGCCGCCTTCAATGACATGACCTTTGAACAGGCAGCAGCAGGAAAGCCTGTGCTTTTCTATCCGCCAGAGCTGACATCTAAGTTCCAAATGCCAAGGGAAAACTAAAAAAAAACACAAAATAATACAACACAGGGTGGGATAGAAGGGTTTGGCAACTTTGTTTCCAGTTGCTGTCTTTGGCTCTGAGTAGGGCTTCTGGCTGGCCACTGTTGGAAAACTTTTGGACTATTTTTGACAGACCGAACAGGCCACATGAAATGTCTATTATTACTTCAGTCTTGGCTGGCTCTAGCACACAGCACCGGCTGCCTTCTGTCCCTCGCCCTGCAGCCTCTGATTACTGGGCTTAGCTCCCACACACGGAGACCTCCCCCAGAGCCTGTCTCAGCATCATTACCTCTTAGGGATGAGACCACCCCCAGTTAAGGTCTTCTCGACACTGTAGCTGCTGATGTTTCTGGAGGAGAATGAAGCCCAGCCTGATTTTTCTTCTCTAAAACTGTCCTAACTGTGTCAAAATCTAAGGTACCAACAAGCCCTTAAATCGGAAGCTGGATAAAATTCTCCAGGATTGCAACGTTTAAGATGCACGTGTACTTCTAACATGTATTTGAGAACCTGGGACATTGTTATCAGTTCTCTAAGCAACTCCCACATGGAGAGCTTGGTTTTGCTCCCCAAATCCTATTTTCTCCTTCTTGGTTAAGGAGGAAGGATGAAGCAGTTTAAAGGACCTCCATGTGATTGAAAAAGAATCCATGAAACTTCAAGTGTTTAAAAGTAATAACTTTCCTGTCTTTACATGTGTAACCTCAGCTCTGAAAAAAAGCCCAGAGGCCTGTGGTCTGACCTGTTGATGTTGACATTCCCTGGCCTCCTACACAAGAGGAAAGACATATCCATTTCTCTGGACTTTGGACCATTTGAAGACCATTCTGTGGTGTGTCAAAAGGCTGGGATTGACCGCTTTCTATTTTGATTAGGAATCCTGAGCTTTAGGAAAATGGAATTTTAGCCAAGGCGGGCGGCTTTGCTTTTGTAATGGATTTTTGTTTCTTCGAGCTCAAGTCCCATTACCTTGGGAACCATTAAAAATGGAAGAATGATGACGAGACAGGGAACATCTTTATACAGATTGGTTGGTAGAAAAATTGAGCCAAGAAGGAGCCAGGGAGGTGGTAGTGGTCTGACTTTGCCACTGATCCACTTGTGCAGTGAGCTGAGCCCACTCTTCATTGCTTCACAACTCAGTTTCTTTCCCTGTAAAGTCAGGATGCTGAACTTTGTGGCACTGGCAGAGAGGCAGGAGGGTTGAGACCACGGGCTCTGGAGGCAGATGCCCTGTCTGAGTTCTAACTCCATCACTTCTAAGTGTGTGACTTTGGACAAGTTACTTGACACACCTCTGTGCCTCAGTTTCCTCACCTATAAAATGGGGATAAATATAGTACTCACTTCTTAGCACTGTTGTGAGGAATACATGTCACGATACAGGTAAAATACCTGCCCAATCAGCAGGCATTTTTAATTTTTTTTATTGAGGTGTAGTTGTTTTACAATGTTGTGTTAATTTCTACTGTATAGTGAAGTGGAGTTCCCTGTGCTATACAGCAGGTTCTTATTAGTTATCTATTTTATATATATTAGTGTATATATGTCAATCCCAATCTCCCAATTCATCCCCCCTGACGTTCCCCCCTTGGTGTCCATACGTTTGTTCTCTACATCTGTGTCTCTGTTTCTGCCTTGCAAACCCGTTCATCTGTACCATTTTTCTAGATTCCACATATATGCGTTAAGATACGATATTTGTTTTTCTCTTTCTGACTTACTTCACTCTGTATGACAGTCTCTAGGTCCATCCACATCTCTACAAATAACCCAATTTCATTCCTTTTTATGGCTGAGTAATATTCCATTGTATATATGTACCACATCTTCTTTATCCATTCATCTGTCGATGGGCGTTTAGGTTGCTTCCATGACCTGGCTATTGTAAATAGTGCTGTAATGAACACTGGGGTGCATGTGTCTTTTTGACTTATGGTTTTCTCTGGGTATATGCCCAGTAGTGGGATTGCTGGGTCTTATGGTAATTCTTTTTTTAGTTTTTTAAGGAACCTCCATACTGTTCTCCACAGTGGCTGTATCCATTTACATTCCCACCAACAGTGCAAGAGGGTTCCCTTTTCTCCACACCTTCTCCAGCATTTGTTGTTGGTAGATTTTCTGATGATGCCCATTCTAACCAGTGTGAGGTGATACCTGATTGTAGTTTTGATTTGCATTTCTGTAATAATTAGTGATGCTGAGCAGCTTTTCATATGCCTCTTGGCCATCTGTTGTCTTCATTGGAGAAATGTCTATTTAGGTCTTCTGCCCATTTTTGTATTGGGTTGTTTGTTTTTTTGATATTGAGCTACATGACCTGTTTATATATTTTGAAGATCAATCCTTTGTCCATTCATTCGTTTGCAAATATTTTCTCCCATTCTGAGGGTTGTCTTTTCGTCTTGTTTATAGTTTCCTTTGCTGTGCAAAAACTTTTAAGTTTCATTAGGTCCCATTCGTTTATTTTTGTTTTTATTTCTATTACTCTAGGAGGTGGGTCAAAAAAGATCTTGCTGTGATTTATGTCAAAGAGTGTTTTCCTCTAAGAGTTTTATGGTGTCTGGCCTTACATTTAGGTCTTTAATCCATTTTGAGTTTATTTTTGTGTATGGTGTTAGGAAGTGTTCTACTTTCGTTCTTTTACAGGTAGCTGTCCAGTTTTCCCAGCACCTCTTACTGAAGAGACTGTCTTTTCTCCATTGTATATCCTTGCCTCCTTTGTCATAGATTAGTTGAACATAGGTGCGTGGGTTTATCTCTGGGCTTTCTATCCTGTTCCATTGATCTATATTTCTGTTTTTGTGCCAGTACCATATTGTCTTGATTACTGTAGCTTTGTAGTATAGTGTCAAGTCAGGGAGTCTGATTCCTCCAGCTCCTTTTTTTTCCGTCAAGATTGCTTTGGCTATTCCGGGTCTTAGTGTGGTCTTACTTATCTGGAGCTAGTATTGGTACTACTATTATAACCTAACCAGAGATACTGAGGTCCAAAGGAATAGAGAAATAAGGACAAATAGCAGGTTACCTTGAGTCTACTTTTTTTTTTTTTTTAAACCCAGCCATTTTATAGACAAGCCAAGATGTCAAGAACTTTTGCAAATGTGGACTCACTGGAACTCTTCCACAACTGCCTCCCCATGATGTCAGCAAACATTTAAGGAAAAGCAGAGTGATGCAAGGTCAAGGAGCAGAGTGGGAGGTCCCTGTTTTTGTCACCACATCCGGGGTTAGGCCGAGGCATTTGAAGGATCTCTAGCAACATCTTCATAACAATTCATTTAGGTGGCATTTGAATTTTACAAACATTAATTAGTTTCTTGGGTGGTGTGTACTATGTCACTCCCTAAGCTGGGTTAATTGAGTTACAAATAAACGAATGCTTTGAGATGATGCAGCCTGAAGGGTCCACCTACAGAGAAGAGAAAACCCAGAGCCACAAGGGAAACCTGGGTCCCATTTGGGTCTTGTCTTTCCTGAGCTGGCCCTTCTCCTTCTATTCAGGCTTACTTTCTACTTTTCCCTTCACTATCTTCAGCTCTGCTTCCCATGGTCCCATGGCCATGATGTACTCAGGCTTTCATCACGTCGGCCCTCTCGGAAAGCTTCTCTTTCTTACCTTCTTATCCATATTTTGCTTATTGTTTAAGACCCAAAGTGGAAGCTTTCCTTTCCGTACATCTCTCCTTTACTCTGCTGCTCTCCTGATTTTTCTCAGCATCTAGGAGAATTATACAGGCAAAAACAAGGCTTCCATTTCTTTGCAATTGCCATAGCACCCCTCCTCACACATTTATTGAATGCTTATGATGTGGCACATCTGTGCTAGCAGCCAAATGTTCCAAGTGGATATTATTCCAGTTTCACAGATTTTTTTTTAAACAATGAGACTTTAAGATATTAAGTTATTCCCTCAAGGCCCCAAGTTAGTAAGTGACAAGGATGGAATTTAAATTTGAGTCTGTCCTTTTTTCATCTTTCTGTAGAGAATCTTGTGTGCTGAATGTGAACAAGTCAAGGTGAGTAGGTGGGAAGAATGGGAAGGGTTTCTTAGAAGATCTGGAGATGAACTTGACTGAGGAATTAGAATTGGTTACAGATTTAGTGCATGGCTGGGCAGGGGTAGAGTGGGCAGAGTGTGCAGGGCTGAGGACACGAGTGAAGGAGAGGCCAAAGGGAATGTTTGTGGAAGACCAGAGGGAAACTGGACCTCAGAGTTGGGCAAGGGCCACTGCTCACTGATCTCCTGTCTTTTTTTTTTGGCCACGCTGTGTGGCGTGCAGGACCTTAGCTCCCCGACCAGAGATCAAACCCATGCCCTCTGCAGTGGAAGCGTGGAGTCTTAACCACTGGACTGCCAGGGAAATCCCATGATCTCTTGTCTTGTGGGGAGACTTGCCTAGGCTTGGCCTGAGCACAGGCCAGAGGCCTAGTGTCAGGTTGAAAGTATCTCCAAACAGCAAAGAGAGAGATTTTAAGGCCAAACGTAAGCTTTGCCCTTAGGAGGGAAGAAAGCCAAATTGGGCTGCTCCTTCAGTCCCTGAGCCCAAGCACTGAGAGTGGAGCCAGGATTGGGAGACCAAGCTGAGTTTCAGAAATGAGGTGGACACTAGGATGGAGTGGAGGGTCAAGGAGAAGTGAGGGGCCAGAGCCTGGGTCCAAGCCCATCTGATGAATAGAGCTGGTGGCCTGGGGCTTGTCTGCAACAACTGCAAGAAGCAAGATTGTAAATCAGCTATACTCTAACATAAAATAAAAATTAAATTAAGAAAACGAAAAATGAAAAATAAGGAAAGTTAAAAAAAAAGAAGCAAGAGTAGGACTGTGTGGCTTACAGGCACAGGATCTGGAAAAAGAAGACACTGAGGGTCTTAGATGACCATATTAAGGGGCAGAGTCTTTAAAAAGATCTCTCAACCCTCTGACCTGAGTAAGTTGTCAGGGGTGGGGGTGGAGGTAAGGAGCAGGAGTGATGGAGGCAGAAGCAGTCAGGGCATCTGCAGGGTTAATTGTTTGGGAACAGCAGAAGCAGGGTAGGATGTCCTATATCCCCCACGAATCTGCTACTATGGCCTGAAATGCATCTAGGAGGAGGTACACTGGCTTGTCTGGAGGTCTCATGTTGTCTGTGGGAGGGCTTCGGCATGGAAGTTGAGGGACGTTTGGGGGATTTCTAATTCCCTTCCTTCCACAAATATTCATCTGTGCATTCATTGACTACTTATCTGTTGAGCACATCACATTGTACGAGGTACCACTCTTGGCACTGGGAACAGTGGGACCCAAGGCATCAACGTCCCTGTCTGCATGGAGATTTATTATAGTGGAGGAGATAGACATGGGACCAATAAACACACAAGTTAAGGCATAAATTTGGAAAGTGAGTGCTCTGAGAGAGGTAATAAAAGGGTCTGATAGTCAGGATGAGGGAAGAGGCCTCTCAAGGAAGTGATATTTAAGCTGAGATCTGATGGATGAGGAGGAGTTAATCAAGCAAAGCATGAGGAAAGAGCATTTCAGGCTAACAGAATAATATGTGCAAAATCTTTGAGGTAGGAAAGAACTTGGAGTTTCAAGAGAAATCAAGGTCAAAATGTTGTTCAAATTCAGAGAGCAAAGTAGGGGCTGCAGAAGTAGGCAGGGGCTTCAGAGCTTAGGTTGGGGATCTCAGGTTTTATCTTCTATTCAAAGGGAAGCCATTAGAGAGAGTTAAATAGGGGAATGACATCATCAATGGATGTTCTAGCTCGGACTGCTGTGTGGAGAATGGATTGGAGAGGTGAAAACGGGAAGACCAATTCAGAGGCTATTGCAGAAGTCCAAGCAAGATACGACCACATCCAGAAAGAGAAGGGGAAGGGAGAATGAAGAGATGGCAGTAGATGTGGGGTATACACTATTTTCAAGGAAGAATCTGCAGAACTTCATGATATACTATAATCTCTGAAAGTGAAACAACTCTCCAAAATTACATGGAACATGGAGGCTCTATAGCTGTAAATTTTGCTTTGATGCCAAAGTTTCAATGAAGATGCTCAAGATGCATTCTTTCCAACGTTTACCAAGAAGGAAAACAAATGATGTATCTTCTCTTGATGATCCCAGCAAGTTGGTGCATTAGGTTATGAGTAGTTAAATCTGGAGAGTTGTGTGCTCTACTAATGTTCTTTTAGTTTTGGTCATTAATCTCTTGTCTGCTCCAGTTATATTTGTTTGTATAAGACTGCAAGCTGGATGAATTTCACTAGATATATGTCTCCTTGGTGAGAGGGTCACAGAAGGACGGTGGGGATGTTATGTGATCTGATATTAAGACAAGACACACAGCACAGGTCAGACAGGGGCTGTACTTCTCCAGGATTGCCTGATGTTGCATGAATCTGCTTGTGTTTTCAGAAGAGCATCTCCTTAGAAAAAAACTCTTCCTATCTGGCCAAGTAGCTTGTTGGTATCTATTTGAAAATTTAGCTAATAATAACTTAATAATACAAATAGAGAGGTGGTCATAGATTTCAGAGGGTCTAAAAGTGAGGATATAAAAGAGAGATCTATAACGAATTTCAACTTGTTAAATTGCCACAGAAAAGTCTCACGGGTGAAGTCGCTGGTATAAGCGTGTTGTGTTGAGGCTGTATTTTTGAGAACGTAGGAAAAGTACAAAGCAACCACAACAAAAATACCTTTTTTTCCCCTTTCAAGTCATGTCTTCCCTACCTGCCTACAATCCTGGAAAGTATTTCAATGGGAAGAGCCAAGGGCAGCCCTACCCTCTCTTTCTCCTTCCGACGTCTTCCTCTTTTACTTGCTCAAAGAATCAGTGTCTTCAAAAGAAAGGCAGTGCTAGGAGAACAGGTCTGTGGGAGTCTCTCTGTACATGTGACATGTGATAACATTGTTCTTCATTCAGAGTGTTGGGATGACAGCAGAGGGCAAATGAGAGGAATTCTTAAACACTAAGAAAGAGAAATATATTTGCCTTGTCCTTTTGAGACTGGAGTCAAGGAACTGGACTCCAGCCGTTCTGTTTGGTTGCCTCAGCGGGTAATAACAATAAGGGTTGGGACTAGCGTAGCTTCAAATATGATATAGAATAAGATTAGTTCTGTAGCGGTGAATGTTATGATGAGGAATGTTTGTAGTATAATTAGTATTGTGATATAGAGTTTTTTTCGGGTAAGTGGTTCTTTGAGAAGGTGTGATTGGCTTGCTATTAGTATTAGGGGGAGGAGTCATATGGTTAGAATTAGGAGTGGTGTGGAAAGGGAGTCGGAGAAGAATGTTAGAGAGTAGTTAAGATTGTTGTCGTTGGGTTGGGTAAGGAGGAGTAGGCTAGTAAAACTGATTAATAGGCTGTGGGCTGTAGAGTTGATTTAGATTATATTGTTTTTTGATAGTCAGGTTAGTGGTATTAGTATAATAGTGGGGATGATAAATTTTAGCATTGGAGGAGGTTGAGGCTTTGAACGTAGTCGGTGCCATACGTGTTGGAAATCATAACTAGCAAGGCCAGTCCAATGGCTGCTTCGCAGGCTGCGAAGACTAGGAGGTTGATTGGGACTATGCTGGCTAGGGTGAAGTGTAAATTTAGGGCTGTAAGGGTTGTAAAAATAAATAGTGACAGTGTTATGCCCTCTAGGCAGAGTAGTGCGGATATTAGGTGGGATCGATATATTAGTAGGCCTACGAGGGATATGGAGAAAGCTATTATGATGTTTATGTGGATTAGGGACACTTGATACTTGTGAGTTTGATCACAGTCCAGTGAGTCAAAATCACTTGTTTTGTTTTAAACTAAGTACCATATTCGGCTCACTCTAAGCCTTCTTGGGTTTATTCGTAGGCTAGGCTGGCTGCTAACAAGGAGATTAGGAATAGGGCTATGGTAAGTATTGTTTTTAGGTTGCTTGTTTGGATTGCCCAGGGAAGAGGAAGTAGGAGGGCGATCTCTAGGTCGAAGAGAAGGAAGGTGATTGCAACTAGGAAAAATTTTATGGAAAAGGGTAGACGGGAAGATTGTATGGGGTCAAAGCCGCATTCATAGGGGCTTGTTTTTTCAGCGTATGTATTTAGTTGGGGGAGTCAGAAGGCGATAAGTATTAATAGCAGGGCTAGTGTTGTGTTTGTCAGGAGTGTCAGTAGAAGGTTTATTGTTCTTCGAAACCGAAGTGGTGATTTGATGTGAAGTGGAATTTTATTTGGCTCAGAAAGCAGACAATAAGGAAAGTAGATCCAATGATAACGTGCAGTCCGTGAAAGCCTGTGGCTACAAAGAAGGTGGATCCATAAACCCCGTCTGAGATTGTAAAGGGGGCTTCGTAATATTCTGATGCTTGTAGTAGGGTAAAGGCCAAGTGCAATTGTGATGAAAAGAGCTTGAAGTATGTGTTTGTGATCTCCTTGTATGAGACTGTGGTGGGCTCAGGTGATGGATACGCCAGAGGACGGAGGTGTTGAGGAGTAGAACTTCGAAGGGGTTTAGGGGGTGGATGCCTGTTGGTGGTCAGCATCCGCCTAGCTAGGGGGTAGGAGCGAGGCTTGAATGGTAAAAGGCTCAGAAAAACCCTGTGAAAAAGAGGATTTCTGATAAGATAAATAGGACTATTCCATATCGGAGTCCTTTTTGGACGGTTGGTGTATGATGACCTTGGAAAGTGCTTTCTCGGATAATGTCTCGTCATCATTGATATATTGTCAGGATGTTTGTTAGAAGGCTTAAAGTTAGTAAGATGGTTGAGTTGAAATGGAATCACATGATTAGGCCCGATGTTAT
>NC_041223.1:70948663-70952782 GCF_002837175.3 Physeter macrocephalus | reverse complement strand
GCTTGGGTTTACTATGTGGTAGGAGTGAGTTTGGTGGGTCATTATGTGTTATCATGCAAATATAGACTTACTAGGAGGGTAAAGACATAGGCTTGGATTAGAGCGACAGCGAATTCAAGAACGGTTAGTAGGGTGAGAATGGTGATTATGATGAGAGTTGTGAATAGGCTGGTGCTTGCTAGTGCGAGGGTAGTCATTCCGATTAGGTGTATTAATAGGTGACCCGCTGTAATATTAGCGGTCAACCGTACGGCTAGCGCTACCGGTTGGATGAACAGGCTGATAGTTTCGATAATTACTAATATAGGGATAAGAAAGGCGGGTGTGCCTTGGGGTAAGAAGTGGGCTAGGGATGCTTTTGTTTTGTTTCGGAAGCCTACAATAACAGTACCGGCTCATAGGGGAATGGCTATTCCTATATTTATTGAGAGTTGTGTGGTAGGTGTAAATGAATGAGGTAGTATTCCGAGGAGGTTGGTAGAGGCGATGAATAGAATGAGTGAGATAAGTATGAGGGATCAGGTTTAATTTAACCCAACAGCATCAATACTAATAACGATCGCCCTAGCCATCAAACTAGGGCTATCACCATTCCACTTCTGAGTACCTGAAGTCACACAAGGCATCCCCTTAACCACAAAGGTGTTTTGAGATTTTTAATTGGAGTAGTGCGAAGAGAGTTAGGAATATGGATAGGATGGTAAGAAATCATGTTGATGTTGTGTTGTGGCATGTCATCAAGGGAAGGCTTGGCTCTCAATCTTCAACCTAAAAGGTTAACGCTGATTTAGCCTCTGGATGAGGTTACAGTATAGAGATGGACCACTTTTCAAAGCTCTCCAGGGGTACTAGTTCGAGGACGATTGGCATGAAGCTATGGTTTGAGCTGCAGATTTCTGAACACTGTCCGTAGAATAAGCCCGGTCGTGTTGATATTAAGGTTGTTTGGTTCAGGCGCCCAGGGATTGCATCTGTTTTTAGGCCCAAAGGGGGTACAGCTCATGAGTGTAGGACGTCCTCGGAGGAGACTAACACTCGGATTGTTATTTCTATGGGTAATACTATTCGGTTATCTACTTCTAATAGTCGTAGGTCTCCTGGTTTTAAGTCCGATGTTAGGATTATGTAAGAGTCGAAGGTTAGGTCTTCGTAGTCGGTATATTCGTAACTTCAATATCATTGGTGGCCCATTGTTTTTACGGTAAGGGAGGGGTTGTTAATTTCGTCTATTATGTAGAGGATTCGCAGGGATGGTAGGGCGATTAGGATTAGAATGATAGCGGGGAGAATATTTCAAATGGTTTCTACTTCTTGAGCGTCTATTGTATTGATATGTGTTAGTTTGGTTGTTAATATTAAGGTGATGATGTAGAGGACTAGAGAGCTAATTAGGAAAACAATTATTAGCGTATGGTCATGAAAGTGTAGGAGTTCTTCTATGATAGGAGATGTTGCGTCTTGGAAACCTAGTTGAAGGGGGTATGCCATGGAGATATACAGGGTTTTCACTTGTAATTTAACTTTGACAAAGTTATGTAAGGTTTTACTAATATCTCGTTTATGAAGAGAGACATAAAGGTTATGATGTTGGCTTGAAACCAGCTAGAGAAGGTTCGAGTCCTTCCTTTCTTGATCAGGAGAGGGTTCGATTCCTTCCTTTCTTGATCATTTTGGGTTGATGTATACTGGTTCTTCAAATGTGTGGTATGGTGGAGGACATCCATTTAGTCATTCGAGGTTAGTAGAGGTGAGATCTACTGTTATTACTTCTCGTTTGGATGCGAAGTCTTCTCAGATGATGAAGATTATTAGTATAACTGCTGTTAGTGAGATGAATGAGCCTATCGATGAGACTGTATTTCATGTTGTGTAGGCGTCTGGATAGTCAGAGTATCGTCGAGGCATGCCTGATAGGCCTAGGAAATGGTGTGGGAAGAATGTTAGGTTTACGCCTACAAATATGATGAGGAAGTGGATTTTTGCTCATGTAGGGTCGAGCGTATATCCTGAGAATAATGGGAATCAGTGAATGAACCATCCTATGATGGCAAAGACAGCCCCCATTGAAAGAACGTAGTGGAAATGGGCAACTACATAGTACGTGTCGTGAAGAACAATGTCTAGTGAAGAATTGGCTAGGACAATACCAGTTAAGCCACCTACCGTGAAGAAAAAGATGAAACCTAAGGCTCATATTAAGGCGGGAGATCATTTAATGTTGCCTTCGTGAAGTGTTGCTAGTCAGCTGAAGACTTTTACCCCTGTTGGGATAGCAATGATTATGGTTGCAGATGTAAAGTATGCTCGTGTGTCAACATCCATACCTACTGTGAATATGTGGTGGGCCCATACGATAAAGCCTAAGAACCCGATGGAGATTATAGCTCAGACTATTCCCATATACCCGAAGGGTTCTTTTTTCCCGGAATAGTAAGTTACGATATGGGAAATTATTCCAAAACCAGGCAGGATTAGAATATAGACTTCAGGGTGGCCAAAGAATCAGAATAGGTGTTGGTATAAAACAGGGTCCCCTCCTCCTGCCGGATCGAAGAAAGTTGTATTTAAGTTTCGGTCAGTTAATAGTATGGTGATTCCGGCTGCTAGGACTGGTAGAGATAAGAGAAGCAATACGGCTGTAACCAGGATTGATCCTACGAAGAGGGGTGTTTGGTATTGAGTTATAGCGGGGGGTTTTATATTAATAATGGTTGTAATAAAGTTGATGGTTCCGAGGATTGAGGAGACACCGGCTAGGTGTAGGGAAAAGATGGTAAGGTCTACTGATGCCCCTGCGTGTGCTAGGTTTCCGGCTAGAGGGGGATAGACAGTCCAGCCTGTACCTGCGCCGGCTTCGACTATTGAGGATGATATCAGTAGCAGGAATGAAGGGGGAAGTAACCAGAAGCTTATGTTGTTTATACGAGGGAAGGCTATGTCAGGTGCTCCAATTATTAAGGGGACTAATCAGTTTCCGAAACCGCCAATTATGATGGGTATGACTATGAAGAAAATTATCACGAAGGCGTGGGCTGTTACCAGTACGTTGTAAACTTGGTCATCTCCAATTAGTGTACCGGGTTGACCCAACTCAGCGCGGATTAGTAAGCTTAGGCCAGTACCCACCATTCCTGCTCAGGCACCAAATAGTAGGTATAGAGTGCCGATGTCCTTGTGGTTAGTTGAGAATAATCAGCGGTTTATGAACATAGGTAAAATGGCCGAGTAGGTATTAGACTGTAAATCTAAAGACAGAGGCTGAACCCTCTTTTTACCAAGTCCCGTAGTGAGTAATCATATTGAATTGCAAATTCAAAGAAGCAGCTTCAATCCTGCCAGGGCTTCTCCCGCCTTTTTTCCCCCCCGAGGCGGGAGAAGTAGATTGAAGCCAGTTGATTAGGGTATTTAGCTGTTAACTAAAAGTTCGTGGGAAGTGTATCCCTCCAATCTAGTGAGGATTTAGCTTAATTAAAGTGTTTGATTTGCATTCAATTGATGTAAGATATAGTCTTGCAATCCTTGTTATGCAGGAGTTAAGTGGATGATACTTGCTTAGGGCTTTGAAGGCTCTTGGTCTGAGTGTAACCTAAACTCCTATAGTAGGATGGAGAGTATTGGTGTAAGGGGTAGGAGTATTGTTGATATTACGATTGCTGTTGGTAGGAGGGTTATTTGTTTTGTGGAGTGAAATTGTCATTTTATTTTTATGTTGTTTGTGGAGGGAAATAGGGTTAATGCTGTTGAGTAGGTGAGGCGTATGTAGAAGTAGAGGTTGAGTAGTGCTGTGATGGCTATGAAGGTTGGTATGATAAGGGTTTCGTTTTTTGTTAATTCTTGAATAATTATTCATTTGGGTATAAAACCTGAAAGTGGTGGGAGTCCCCCCATGGAAAGTAGGGTAAGTATGGTAAGGGTTGTAATAACGGGTGTTTTGTTTCATGTTTGGGGCAAGGATAATGTGGTTGTGGTTGAGTTTTGGATAAATAGCATGACTATGGTGAAAGTTATTGTGATATAAATTAGTAGGTTTAGCAGAGTTATGGTTGGGTTATAGAGTAGGATGGTAGTTATTCATCCTATGTGGGCGATTGATGAGTAGGCTATGATTTTTCGGAGTTG
>NC_041223.1:70945361-70947220 GCF_002837175.3 Physeter macrocephalus | reverse complement strand
TTGAAGCCGGATACGAGTTCTGATTCTCCTTCTGTTAGGTCAAAGGGGGCTCGGTTAGTTTCTGCTAGGGTGGAGATAAATCATATTATGGCCAGTGGTCATGAGGGGAAGAGTAGCCAGAGTTGTTCTTGGGTTGTAGTTAGTGTTGATAGGGTGAAGGAGCCGTTCATTAATAAGACTGATAGGAGGATAATGGCTAGTGTTACTTCGTATGAGATTGTTTGTGCTACTGCCCGGAGGGCTCCGATTAGTGCATATTTTGAGTTGGAGGCTCAGCCGGACCATAGAATGGAGAAAACAGCTAGGCTGGATATTGCTAGTATAAATAGGACTCCCAGGTGCATGTTAATAAGGGGGTATGGCATGGGTAGGGGGCTCCATATTGGGAGGGCTAGGGTTAGGGCTAGTATGGGTGCGATAATGAATATGGTGGTGGAGGATGTGGCTGGGCGTAGGGGTTCTTTGGTGAATAATTTAATTGCGTCAGCAAAGGGTTGGAGTAGTCCATGTGGGCCGACAATGTTTGGTCCTTTTCGGATAACAGCGGTTACACCATTAGGTGTCCTGATCCAACATCGAGGTTGTAAACCCTGTTGTTAATATGAACTCTAGAATAGGATTGCACTGTTATCTCTAGGGTAACTTGTTCCGTTGATCAATTTTTTTGGATCAATAAGTGATATTATGCTTTGGCTAGCAGGTCTAGGCTTTAATCACTCAGAGGGTTTTTTGTGCTCCAAGGTCACCCCAACGAAATTGTCAACCCATGTGAAATTTTGTTATTCCTTGGCAGTTTAAGATTATGGTTTTGGGGTTGATTAACTGAAGCCCCATAGGGTCTTCTCTTATTTTGTTATCCCCACCTCTTCACGGGGAGGTCAATTTCACTGATTAAAAGTAAGAGACAGTAAAACCCTTGTGTGTCCATTCATACAAGTCCTTATTTAGAGAACAAATGATTATGCTACCTTTGCACAGTCAGGATACTGCGGCCATTTAACGATTGTCACTGGGCAGGCGGTGCCTCTAATACTGGTGTTGCTAGAGGTGATGTTTTTGCTAAACAGGTGGGGTTTGTGTTAGCCAAGTTCCTTTTACTTTTTAAAATCTTTCCTTGAGTGCATCCCTGTGTTGGGTTAACAGTGTTTTTAATAAATGATTTAGTATTGGATTGTATTTATTTATTGTTAATTATCAGTATGTTATTAGTTGCTGATGTAAGCCTGTGCAAGGAGAAATATTTCTTGTTACTCATGTGAACAGCATTGCTTCTATAGTCTTATAGATTAGTCCAGTAATAAAGCTAGGAGTTGATTTACTTAATATTGGAATTGAAATGTGTTTTGTTGTTGAGCTTGAATGCTTTCTTAATTGGTGGCTGCTTTTAGGCCAGCTATGGTGTTGTTTGTTTTTACTCTCTAGTCAAGGTTGTATCCACTTCTAAAAGGCTGTACCTTTTTAGACTAATGTTGAAATATACATTGAAGCTTATTATGGTTTTTAGTATCATTTAACGTTGAACTGAAATTCTTTTCCTGGACAACCAGCTATCATCAGGCTCATTAGGCTTGTCACCTCTACTTATAAATCTTCTCACTATTTTGCCACATAGATAAGTTCGTTCTAGGTACTGCTCGTAAGTAGCTTGTCTGGTTTCGGGTAGTTTAACTAAAGGTCTCTTTGCTAAGTTATTACTAGTTAAGTCATTATGCAAAAGGTACAAGGGGTAAGCTTTGCTTTTTTTTACTTTTAGGATATCTTTCATCTTTCCCTTACGGTACTTTCTCTATAGCGCCACTAGTGATTTGGATTTCTATCTCCTATACTTTGAATGGGTGGTGAATGCTTTATTTGATTTG
>NC_041223.1:70940579-70944500 GCF_002837175.3 Physeter macrocephalus | reverse complement strand
TTGATCTTTGTGATTTGGAGGGCATTTTCACTGGGGTGTAGATACTTGCATGTGTAAATCTGTTGGGAGCTAATAGGAAGGCTGGGACCAAACCTTTATGTTGGTGGGACTAGTGGGTCCATCTAGACATCTTCAGTGTCTTGCTTTATTAAAAATTTAAGCTACACTAACCCATTTACATATGAAAAATGTTCGTACAATTGTGTCATGAGGTTTGTGTCAGATTTAGTATTGATTTTTTGAAAAAATGCCTTGTAAATCTAGGGAGCAAGCTGTCAAGGGGGGTGGTGAGTATCTAAGAATACGATTAGTATTAAATGGGGGGGGAGAGAAAGCTCCCCACGAGACAGAGGATTCTGACTCCAGGGGGGAATAGTAAAATATTATGTCCTGTAACCATTAATTAATTATGTCTAACAAACATTAATTCAAGGACTGACTAGCAGGACGCGCTCGATCAAAAATACACACATGTTCGGCTGAGACCAACTTTGACTGCGGCGGGGCCGCCCCGTCGGCCATAGGGGAGTCGATGCAAGCTCCCCCCCAAAAAAAAGAAATACCAGATGCCTATAAATCCACCTGTGACTGGTTAATAGGGTGGGGGTCCTCACCTCACACGTGCAACCAAAGGTCTTGGAAAAAGCCTCGTGTAGTCCAAGCCCTCAGTTATGACCTTGGGAGTACCAACCAGAGGCCTTGGAAAGATCCTGAAATAGCGCATCTTGCAGTTGATGGGCCTGAGATACAATAACAGTGAGTCCCTACCGAGCGGGTTGCTGGTTTCACGCGGCATGATGATTAAGCTCGTGATCTGATCCGATAATTCATAATATTAGAGGACTGGAACTGGTTTAAGGACATGTGCTATGTACGATCAATAATTTTATGTAATATGTAAAATTAATAGAATTTAATACGAGCTTTAACTGATCGTGGTGAAAATAATTGAATGCACTATTATACATAGCATGTACATGTATACATCTACAGGGAGAATGCTATTGTTGGCATGAGGAGTACATCAACATGGTTTAGGACATGAAAAATGTAATTGAATGAGTTATTTTTAATACTGACATAGTACTTTGGGTTTACGTTTATTTACAATGAAGCATTATTTCAAGGAATAGTTTATGTAGAATTTCAGCTTTGGGTGCTGATGGTGAGGTTTTAGCGCTTCTTCCTTGAGTCTTAGGGAGGTGTGATTTTCTCCTTTTCCGGCTTACAAGGTCGGGGTATTCGTTATACTACAAAGACTCTTCATTTTAAGAGCTTGTTCTTTGTCAGGATTAGGATGGAGAGTAGTAGGGCTAGGACGCCTCCCAGTTTGTTGGGAACGGATCGTAGGATAGCGTATGCGAATAGGAAATATCACTCTGGTTTAATGTGTGCTGGAGTGCTTAGTGGGTTTGCTGGGATATAGTTATCAGGGTCTCCTAGTAGATTGGGTGCGAATAGGGTTAGTATAAGTAGGGATAGAATCAATAGTAAGGCGCCTAAGATGTCTTTAATTGTGTAGTAGGGGTGAAATGGGATTTTATCTATGTCGGAGGGGATTCCTGTGGGGTTGTTGGATCCTGTTTCGTGGAGGAATAGGAGGTGGACTATTGCTAGTGCTAGGATGATAAAGGGGAGGATGAAGTGGAAAGCGAAGAAGCGTGTTAGTGTTGCTTTATCTACGGAAAAGCCACCTCAAACCCATTCTACTAGGGTGGTGCCGATGTAGGGAATTGCTGATAGAAGGTTTGTGATGACGGTTGCAGCTCAGAATGATATTTGTCCTCAGGGCAGTACGTAACCTACGAATGCGGTGGCTATTACTGTGATTAGAAGTATTACTCCGATGTTTCATGTTTCTTGGAAGATGTAGGAGCTGTAGTATAGGCCACGTCCTATATGGGCGTAAAGGCAAATGAAGAATATGGAGGCTCCGTTTGCATGTAGATATCGGATAATCCAGCCGTAATTGACGTCTCGGCAGATGTGTGTGACTGAGGAGAAGGCAGTTGTTGTATCTGGTGTGTAGTGTATTGCTAGGAATAAGCCTGTTAGGATTTGTATGATCAGACAGAGTCCAAGTAGGGAACCAAAGTTTCATCATGAGGAGATGTTTGATGGGGTGGGGAGGTCAATGAATGTATTGTTGATGATTTTTATTAGTGGGTGTGTTTTTCGAATGTTGGTCATTAGTGTTCTTATAGTTGAATAACAACGATGATTTTTCATGTCATTGGTCGTGGTTTAAGTCCATGTGAGAATGATGATAGTATATTTTGTTTTTGTCTTGAGTGTTAGATTCGTAATTAGTTTTGTAGGGGTTTCCTCAAAGCCTTCGCCTATTTATGGGGGCTTGGGGTTAATTGTGGGCGGTGGTGTGGGGTGTGGAATTGTTTTGAGTTTTGGTGGTTCGTTTTTGGGCTTAATGGTGTTTTTAATTTATTTAGGGGGGATGTTGGTTGTGTTTGGTTATACTACGGCCATGGCTACCGAACAGTACCCTGAGGTTTGGGTTTCTAATAAGGTTGTGTTAGGGGGATTTCTTCTGGGGTTAGTGGTGGAGTTTTTGGTGGTGGCTTATGTATTAAAGGGTGGAGAGGTAGAGGTCGTGTTTGAGTTTAATGGGTTGGGGGATTGGGTGATTTATGATACAGGGGATTTTGGGTTTTTTGGGGGGGAGGCAGTAGGGGTTGCTGCGTTGTATAGTTATGGTGCTTGGTTGGTAATTGTTACAGGGTGGTCGCTGTTTATTGGTGTTGTGGTTATTATGGAGATTACTCGGGGTAACTAAGTAGGAGCATGAAGAGAGTAATGGTGATGAGGAAAGATAAGAAGTATAGTTTGATGAGGCCCTGTTGGTTTGAGGTCAGTGTAGAGGCTTTCAGTTGGATGAGGGCTGTGGTTTTTGGTAAAATGGTTTCTAGTCATGTTATATCTAGTAAAGAGGTGGCTAGTTTTTGGCTTATTATCAGGCTCAGGTTAGGGGGTAGGCGGTGTATGACTGTGGGGAAATATCCTAGTAAGAGGGAGAATTTGGTGGGGTTTGAGGGGAGGCTATATTTTAGGTTTTGTGTGTTGAGGTTAATTTCAAATGCGATGATGAAGCCTAGGGTTGTTATTGTAAGGGCGGTTAGTTTTAGGTATAGGGGTATGGTCATTAGGGGAGTGGTTATGGGGGGAATACTGTTGGATAGAATGAAGCCGGCGAAAATGCTCCCGAATATTAAGCGTTTGATGGGGTTGATTAGTGAGGGGTTATTTTCATTAATGGTAATGTGGGGAGGGAATCGGGGCTGTCCTAGTAGTGTGTAGAAGATGATGCGAGTGCTGTAAACAGCTGTGAGGGAGGTGGCGGTTAATGTTAGTAATAGGGCTCAGGCGTTGGTATAAGATGAAGTGGCGGCTTCAATGATGGGATCTTTGGAGTAAAATCCGGTGAGGAATGGTATTCCTGTTAGTGCGAGGCAGCCAATGATGAGGGCGGTTGTAGTGAAAGGGAGGGCTTTGAATAGTCCTCCCATTTTTCGAATGTCTTGTTCGTTGTTTAGGTTGTGGATAATGGAGCCGGAACATAGGAATAGCATAGCTTTGAAGAAGGCGTGCGTACAGATATGTAGGAATGCTAGGTAGGGTTGGTTGAGGCCGATTGTTACCATTATTAAGCCTAGTTGACTGGAGGTGGAGAAAGCGATGATTTTTTTAATGTCGTTTTGGGTGAGGGCGCAGATGGCTGTAAATAGGGTGGTAAGGGCGCCTAAAGATAGGGCTATTGTTTGGGCGAGCTTGTTATTTTCTATTAGGGGGTGGAAGCGGACAAGTAAGAAAATTCCTGCCACAACTATTGTGCTTGAATGGAGTAAAGCTGAAACGGGGGTGGGGCCTTCTATTGCTGAGGGGAGTCAGGGGTGGAGTCCAAATTGA
>NC_041223.1:70936874-70940438 GCF_002837175.3 Physeter macrocephalus | reverse complement strand
GGTGTTTTGGTTAAGTGCAAAGATTTGTTGTAGATCCCATGTATTTATGTTGGAGAGGAATCATGCTATTGATGTGAGAAATCCAATATCTCCAATGCGGTTATACAGGATTGCTTGGAGGGCGACTGTATTTGCGTCTGTTCGTCCAAATCATCAGCCGATGAGTAGAAAAGATATAATTCCCACTCCTTCTCATCCGATGAAGAGTTGGAAGAGGTTGTTGGCGGTAACAAGGATTAGTATAGTGATGAGGAAGAGGAGTAAGTATTTAAAGAATTGGTTGATGTGGGGGTCGGAGTGTATATATCATATTGAGAACTCTATGATGGATCATGTAATAAAGAGTGCTACGGGCATAAATATGAGTGAAAAGTAATCTATCTTGAAACTGAGTGTTAGTTTGAGGGTTTGAATAGTGATTCAGTGTCAATTTGAGATAAGTGTTTCTTGGTTTGTGTGAAGGTATATTGTTATTGGGATTAGGCTAGTGATGAAAGCGCAGAAAACGATGTTTTTTACATAGGTTTGGTACTTGTTGCTTTTGTGGGGATCCGTGTTGGATGTGACGATTGGGGTAATTAGGATTAGCAGTGTGAGTAGGGTGAAGGAAGTAAATAGATTTATTACTTTTATTTGGAGTTGCACCAATTTTTTGGCTCCTAAGGCCAATGGATAACTTCTATCCTTTAAAAGTTCGAAAAAGCCATACTGTTAGGTATGGGAGCATGAGTTAGCAGTTCTTGCAGTACTTTTTCGGTAAATAAGAAGTTTTAGTCTTCTGTTACTGGCTTCACAAGCTAGTGTTTTTTTAAAACTATATTTACAGTAGAGAGGACCCAGAATGATTTTAGGGTTTAATGATAGGAGTAGGAGGGGGATGGTATGTAGAGCTATTAGGGTGTGTTCTCGTGTGAAGGAGGGGGTGAGGTTATTGATGTGATGCGTGTGTTTGCCGTGCTGTGTGGTAATTAGCATATATAGGGAGTACAGGGCGGTGATTACAATGTTTGTTCCTATTAGGATGATGGTGAGATTTGATCATGAGAATATTGATATTACTACGAGTAGTTCTCCGATTAGGTTGATTGTGGGGGGTAGGGCGAGGTTTGCTAAGCTTGCTAGTAGTCATCAGGTTGCTATTAACGGGAGGAAGATTTGTAGGCCTCGGGCTAAGATTATAGTTCGGCTATGAATTCGTTCGTAGTTCGAATTTGCTAGGCAGAACAGTATGGATGAGGTGAGGCCGTGGGCGATTATTAGGGCGGTAGCTCCTATGTAACTCCAGGGGGTTTGGATAAGAATGGCTGTGATAACGAGTGCTATGTGGCTGACTGAGGAGTATGCGATGAGTGATTTTAGGTCTGTTTGGCGTAGACAGATGGAGCTGGTTATAATTATACCTCATAGTGAGAGCATGAGGAAGGGGTAGGCTATGTGTTCTGTGAGTGGATTGAGTATGGGTGTAATTCGTAGTATGCCATAACCACCGAGTTTTATTAGTACGGCTGCAAGTACCATAGAGCCTGCGATAGGGGCTTCTACGTGTGCTTTGGGTAGTCATAGGTGTAGTCTGTAGAGGACAGGACACCAAAGTGAGCACATCAGAATGAGCAACAGGGTTCCAGGGGATCTTAAATGTCCCTACAGGACAGACAGGGCCTCGGTTTTGTGGTCTCTTTCCAGAGCGCTCCAAATAGATAAGGAGCTAGGAGAGATTGAAGAAGGAGAAAGGGAGGTGTAGCCAAGGAGAAGCAAGCAATTTCCCAGTGGGGATATGTCTATGTTTCTAGGTCCTCATGCGTCTGCTTCGTTCTAACTACCTGATAAAGGGGCTCAGTCAGCCTCCCATTAGGTCCCTTTCTTTGTGTTTTTTTTTTGAATTTTATTTATTTTTTTTATTCAGCAGGTTCTTATTAGTTATCTATTTTATACATATTAGTGTATACATGTCAATCCCAGCCTCCCAATTAATCCCACCACCCCCACCCTCTTTCTCCACTTGGTGTCCATACATTTGTTCTCTACATCTGTGTCTCTATTTCTGCACTGCAAACTGGTTCATCTGTACCATTTTTCTAGATTCCACATATATGTGATAATACATGATATTTGTTTTTCTCTTTGTGACTTACTTTCATTCTTACTTTTCACTCTGTATGACAGTCTCTAGGTCCATCCACGTCTCAACAAATGACCTGGTTTTCTCTGGGTATATGCCCAGTAGTGGGATTGCTGGATCATGTAGTAATTCAGTTTTTAGTTTTTAAAAGAATCTTGATACTGTTCTCCATAGTGGCTGTAACAATTTACATTTCCACCAACAGTGCAAGAAGGTTCCCTTTTCTCCACATCCTCTCCAGCATTTGTTGTTTGTAGATTTTCTAATGATGCCCATTCTAACCAGTGTGAGGTGATACTTCATTGTAGTTTTGATTTGCATTTCTGTAATAATTAGTGATGTTGAGCAGCTTTTCATGTGTCCCTCTAAGAGTTTTATAGTGTTCAGTCTCACATTTAGGTCTTTAATCCATTTTGAGTTTATTTTTTTGTATGGTGTTAGGGAGTGTTCTAATTTCATTTTTTTACATGTAGCTGTCCAGTTTTCCCATCACCACTTATTGAAAAGACTGTCTTTTCTCCATTGTATATCCTTGCCTCCTTTGTCATAGATTAGTTGACCATAGGTGCATAGGTTTATCTCTGGGCTTTCTTTCCTGTTCCATTGATCTATATTACTTTTTTTGTGCCAGTACCATATTGTCTGGATTACTGTAACTTTGTAGTGTAGTGTGAAGTCAGGGAGTCTGATTCCTCCAACTCCTTTTTTTCCCTCAAGACAGCTTTGGCTATTGGGGTCTTTTGTGTCTCCATACAAATTTTAAGATTTTTTGCTCTAGTTCTGTAAAAAATGCCATTGGTAATTTGAGAGGGATGGCATTGATTCTGTAGATTGCTTTGGGTAGTACAGTCATTTCCACAATATTGATTCTTCCCATCCAAGAACATGGTATATCTCTCCATCTGTTTGTGTCATCTTTGATTTCTTTCATCAGTGTCTTATAGTTTTCTGAGTACAGGTCTTTTATTTCCTTAGGTAGGTTTATTCCTAGGTATTTTATTCTTTTTGATGCAGTGGTGAATGGGATTGTTTCCTTAATTTCTCTTTCTGATTTTTTGTTCTGCAACTTTACCAAATTCATTGATTAGCTCTAGTAGTTTTCTGGTGACATCTTTAGGATTATCTATATATAGGATCATGTCATCTGCAAACAGTGACAGTTTTACTTCTTCTTTTCCAATTTGTATTCCTTTTATTTCTTTTTCTTCTCTCATTGCCATGGCTAGGACTTCCAAAACTATGTGAATAATAGTGGTCAGAGTAGACATCTTTATCTTGTTCCTGATCTTAGAGGAAATGCTTTCAGTTTTTCACCATTGAGAATGATGTTTGCTGTGGGTTTGTCGTATATGGCTTTTATTATGTTGACTTAGGTTCCCTCTATGCCCATTTTCTGGAGAGTTTTTTTTTATCATAAATGGGTGTTGAATTTTGTCAAAAGCTTT
>NC_041223.1:70908523-70935883 GCF_002837175.3 Physeter macrocephalus | reverse complement strand
TTTGCATTGTCATTTGTTTCTAGGTATTTTTTGATTTCCTCTTTGATTTCTTCAGTGATCTCTTGGTTATTTAGTAGCGTATTGTTTACCCTCCATGTGTTTGTGTTTTTTTACTTTTTTTTTTCCTGTAATTGATTTCTAATCTCATAGCGTTGTGGTCGGAAAAGATGCTTGTTATGAATTCAATTTTCTTAAATTTACCAAGGCTTGATTTGTGACTCAAGATGTGATCTATCCTGGAGAATGTTCCATGTGCACTTGAGAAGAAAGTGTAATCTGCTGTATTTGAATGGAAAGTCCTATAAATATCAATTAAATCTATCTGGTCTATTGTGTCATTTAAAGCTTGTGTTTCCTTACTAATGTTCTGTCTGGATGTTCTGCCCATTGGGGTAAGTGAGGTGTTAAAGTCCCGCACTAGTATTGTGTTACCGTCGATTCCCTCTTTTACAGCAGTTAGCATTTGCCTTACGTATTGAGGTGCTCCTATGTTGGGTGCATACATATTTATAATTGTTATATCTGCCTCTTGGATTGATCCCTTGATCATTATGTAGTGTCCTTCCTTGTCTCTTGTAACATTCTTTATTTTAAAGTCTATTTTATCTGATATGAGTATTGCTAGTCCAGCTTTCTTTTGATTTCCATTAGCGTGGAATATCTTTTTCCATCCCGTTACTTTCAGTCTATATGTGTCCCTAGGTCTGAAGTGCATGTCTTGTAGACAGCATGTAAATGGGTCTTGTTTTTGTATCCATTCAGCGAGCCTGTGTCTTTTGGTTGGAGCATTTAATCCATTCACATTTAAGGTGATTATCAATATGTATCTTCCTGTTACCATTTTCTTAATTGTTGGGGTTTCTTTTTGTAGGTCCTTTTCTTCTCTTGTGTTTCCCACTTAGAGAAGTTCCTTTAGCATTTGTTGTAAAGCTGGTTTGGTGGTGCTGAATTCTCTTAGCTTTTGCTTGTCTGTAAAGCTTTTGATTTCTCTGTCGAATCTGAATGAGATCCTTGCTGGGTAGAGTAATCTTGGTTGTAGGTTCTTCCCTTTCATCACTTTAAATATACTGTGCCACTCCTTCTGGCTTGTAGAGTTTCTGCTGAGAAATCAGCTGATAACCTTATGGGAGTTCCCTTGTATGTTATTTGTCATTTTTCCCTTGTTGCTTTTAATAATTTTTCTTTGTCTTTGATTTTTGTCAATTTGATTACTACTTGTCTTGGTGTGCTTCTCCTTCGGTTTATCCTGCCTGGAACTCTCTGTGGTTCCTGTAACGGGGTGGCTATTTCCTTTCCCATGTTAGGGAATTTTCGACTATAATCTCTTCAAATATTTTCTAGTGAATTCCACCATTTTGTTTTCCAGGTCACTTATCCGTTCTTCTACCTCCATTATTCTGCTACTGATTCCTTCTAGCGTATTTTCATTTCAGTTGTTGTATTGTTCATCTCTGTTTGTTTGTTCTTTAATTCTTCTAGGTGCTTGTTCTTTAATTCTTTTAGGTGTTTGTTAAACATTTCTTGCATCTTCTTGATCTTTGTCTCCATTCTTTTTCCAAGGTCCTGGATCATCTTCATTATAATTATTCTGAATTCTTTTTCTGGAAGCTTGCCTATCTCCACTTCATTTAACTGCTTTTCTGGGGTTTTATCTTGTTCCTTCATCTGATACATAGTCCTCTGCCTTTTCATTTTGTCTATCTTTCTGTGAATGTGGTTTTCATTCCACAGGCTGCAGGATTGTAGTTCTTCTTGCTTCTGCTGTCTGCCTTCTGGTGGATGAGGTTATCTAAGAGGCTTGTGCAAGCTTCCTGATTGGAGGGACTGGTGGCAGATAGTGCTGTGTGTTGCTCTCTAGGTATCTTTTCCTACAGCTCAAAATCAAGGTACCTGTTGTAATTACCAGCAAATAATGGGGAGCGTAGTTGAAATGACATCACAGTACAATTTATTGTTAGTGAACCACTTAGGTGTCTTCTGGATCATTTTTAAGAAAAAAATAACCTTTTCTTGTTCAGTGTGGTGCAATAGGGGAGTGTAGTCTTTCTAGCTAAAGAAGTCTTAGTTGAGGTTTATCAGCTGTGTGAACTTGAATAAGTTCCTGCTAGAATATAAGTTCCATTAGCTTTGGTCCACTGATAAAGCAGCCTGTAGTAGGCACTCAGTAAGTACTTGCTAAGTGAATGAAGTAATTTATGTTTCTGAACCTTGATTCCCTCATATGAAAGAGGGAAATGTAATACTTCAAAACGTTGTCATGGAGATTGTGGATGATGTATTGTAAAATACCTGAGCAGAGAAGTCAGTCTGATTAGAGAGAACCTTGGAATAACTTCAGTGGTATTGTTGTCTCCAGGCATGATTTGTTTCTCTCTCTCTCTCTCTCTTTCATGTTTTATATTTTGGCTTACTTTTACCAGTTTGCTCATGAACCCTTTATCCCTCTCTCCTAGTACCACCTTCAGGTAGATTTTAGCTCTATTGCAAGCAATTCTTCATTTAAAACTATCAACCAGAAAGTAGAACCCTACCACATATGCTACCACTGGGCAACCTCTTAATGATGGGCTAAAAGAATATTTATGTATAAATATAGTGTGTTGCTCTTTGGGGGACTTTTAGCTCATCTGAACAAATGCTTTTGAGCAAACAAGATCCTTCAGCCAAGTCCTTTTATTTCCATGACTGCCTCTCCCCATAGTTTCTGTTTTCTGCCCATAATAAGTTGTTCTCAGTTCTTGAATAAACCATATTCTTTCTCAATCTCTAGCCTTCACATGTCTGTTTCCTCTGCCAAGACTTCCCATGACCCCACCCTGTCCTTTAGGTCTCACTTTATATGTCATATCCTCAAGGGTGCCTTTTCTAGTCTCTCATCATATGATCCCATAATATCTGTGCTTCCTCTCATAATACTAATCACACCTGTCATTACTTCATGACTTTTCCAACTGTACTGTGAGCCTCAGGATGGCAGAATCTGCTTTGTTTACCATTACATCCCCAGTAACTGGCACAAAGTAAACACTCTGAAATTTTTGTTGAATTGAAATTGAACAAGCTAAACCAATGCCTCAAAAAGATTTCAGCACTGGGGTGGAGGGGTGGATCTCAAAATATAGTGATAATATTTTCTCAAACAAAAGACAAAAAAATTATGTCAGACGAAGGATTTTGTTTTCGATTTGTTAAATTGTTTATATGAAAATTCTCATAGACCTGAATATTAAAGACTTCAGTTATATATTTAATAATTTGCCTTTATCAAAAAGATTAAAATTACTTGACATTTTGATGATCAAGAAATATCTGGTATGAATGCTTCTTACACCTAAAGTAATCTGGAGTTCAATAAAAGAAAAGCCTATGTCACGGGTTAATATTTTTAAAACACTAACTGACATGTTGTTCATTCTGGTAATTCCTAGTTGTTCCACAATGCCTCACAGACCTTGATTCTAGAACCAAATAACATGAGTTCAAATCCAGTTTCCCCCACTTAGCTCTTATTAATCTTAGGCAAATTATTTAAACTCTGTATACTACATTTTCTTTGTCTGTAAACTGGGATAGTAATAGTACCTGTGTAAAAGGATTATTTTGAAGATTAACTGAGATAATACATGTGAATTATTAGACTGATGCTTGGCACACGGTTCTCAATAAATATTATATTATCATCAGCATCACAGCTGAAAAAAAATAAATAGTCATTTCTTAGCTTTGCAATTTAAAATACTTTAAAAATATGTAATAGAGTGACATAAGCAAAAATGGCCTCCAAAAATTACATTAAAGCAGCAAGAAAATGAGCAAAAGACAGAATTAACTTTTTTTTGGAACTCTAGAAATTAATCAAAGGTTTGCAGCCCTCCAAGGAGCATTTATTAAAGAAAACAGCTGACTCTCAATAAAAATAGCGAGCTTTGTGGCATTTTAGCATGTCTCACTGTCCAGCTCCATGGTAGCCTGAAAACCAAGGGCCTGTAATCAAGAGGAAAACCAGCAGTATGGTAGCTACTGAAGAAGGAAGAATGGGGTTGCAGTTCCTTTAAAGGCTCATTCCCAGAGAGCTGTCATTATTTGACCTGTATGATGGCTCTCTGTAAGACTAATTTCAAGGCTATCTTTATTTAACTTTAACTTGGAACTTGTTCACTACCTCTGCAAAATGTCCTTTCCCCTGGAAAGAGGTGGGGTTTTTTTTCCATGTTTTAAAAAACCTTTTTATTTTATATTGGAGTATAGCTGATTAACAAGGTTGTGATAGTTTCAGGTGCACAGCAAAGTGACTCAGCCATACATATATAGGTATCCATTCTTCCCCAAACTCCCCTCCCATTCAGGCTGCCACATAACAGTGAGCAGAGTTCCCTGTGCTATATGGTAGGTCCTTGTTGGTCATCCATTTTAAATATAACAGTGTGTTTACAATAGCCAGGACACGGAAGCAACCTAAGTGTCCATCGACAGATGAATGGATAAAGAAGATGTGGCACATATATACAATGGAATATTACTCAGCCAAAAAAGAAATGAAATTGAGCTATTTGTAGTGAAGTGGATGGACCTAGATTCTGTCGTACAGAGTGAAGTAAGTCAGAAAGAGAAAAACAAATACCGTATGCTAACACATGTATATGGAATCTAAAAAAAAAAAAAAAAGGTTCTGAAGAACCTAGGGGCAGGACAGGAATAAAAACGTAGACATAGAGAATGGACTTGAGGACACAGGGAGGGAGAAGGGTAAACTGGGACTAAGTGAGAATGTGGCATTGACATATATACACTACCAAATGTAAAATAGATGGCTAGTGGGAAGCAGCCGCATAGCACAGGAAGATCACCTTGGTGCTTTGTGTCCACCTAGAGGGGTGGGATAGGGAGAGTGGGAGGGAGACACAAGAGGGAGGAGTTATGGGGATATATGTATATGTATAGCTGATTCACTTTGTTATACAGCAGAAGCTAATAATACACCATTGTAAAGCAATTATACTCCAATAAAGATGTTAAAATAAAAAAATATATATAGCAGTGTGTACCTGTCAATCCCAAACTCCCTAACTATCCTTTCCCCCCATCCATCCCCCTGGTAACCATAAGTTGGAATGAGGTGTTTGTTGAAAAAATTTAGAGGCAATTATTTAACTTTGTGGCTGCCTGAGGCAGTGGATAAGTGAAAATCTTTAAAGGAAAAACTGAGGAGTGAGATGGCTACAGGGGCTTTGAAAAACTCTAACATACTCCTGGGAATTTAGAAGGCCATGTGCATGTGTAGGGCTCTGTGCATACCAAGACCTGTGTGTATGTTCAGGAAAGACCTGAGAAAGTCTTAAGCTCTCACCGCTGACTGACCTTGAGGCTCTACAGAAAGTAAAGGCTAAGGCAAAATTGTCAACTTCCTGGCTAAATATGGAAGGCATGCCCCAATGCACACAGAACCCTTCACCAAAGCCTGGGAAACTTATTGGTTCTAGGTATTTAAGTTTTCAGATGTCTAATCACTAGGTGACCACTAAGATAAATGAGCAGAGACTTCAGTAACTACACATGAAAATAATATAGACTTTCGACATTCGTTCAGAAAAGTCACTAAATAAACAACAGAGACCCTGAGCAGGGGGCAGCATTTGGTTTCTAGAGTTGCCACATTATAATATTTTAAATGTCTAGTTTTCAGCAAAAATTCTAGACTTTCAAAGAAAAAAAACCATATTATCCATATATAGAGCAAAAAATCAATAGAAACTATCTCTGAAACAGCTCAGACATTGGACTTACTTGAGAAAAACTTTAAGTCATCTCTTTTAAATATGTTCAGAGAACTACTGACAATCATATCTAAAGAACTAAAGGAAAGTAGGACAATGACATTTCACCAAGCAGAAAATATCAATACAGAGATAGAAATTATAAAGAATGAAATAGAAGTTCTGGATTTTAAAAGTATAATAACTGAAATGAAAAATTCGGTAGAGGGACTCAACAGCAGATTTGAGCAGCTAGAAGAAAAGAATCCTCAAACTTGGAGATATGTCAATTGAATTATCCAGTTTGAGGAACAGAAAGAAAAAAAAGAATGAAGAAAAATGATCAGAGCCTCAGAACCCTGTGGGACATCATCAAGTATACATATTTATAAAGGAAATCCCAGAAGGAGAGGAGAGAGAAAAGAGCAGAAAGAATCCTTGATGAAATCTCTGAAAACTCTCCAAATTTAATGACAAATTTATAGCAGAGTTGATAGCCTGAGAACTAAAGAGCTTTTGGTTTGCAAGGTCCAGGATTTGGGGGAAGAAAAGTCTATTTTTATTTAGGGCATACCATTTACACAGGATATAAGGAAGCATGCATAATGATATCAGATGTCCGACAGAGAGAAGATAAGACCCCTTTCTGGTCTAGGTGGAGGAGCTCAGAACATTTGAAGAGGAATATTAGAGCTGAGTTGTTAGTGTGGGGCTTTGACTTTACACCCTCTCTCTCAAGGTAAAAATTCTGGTTGAATGTGGATGGAAATCTCAGACAAGTCTAGGGATTCCTCAATCCATCTAGAGCTCTGGGAAGTGTGCCCTAGACCAATCTTTGGGTCACCATAGGGAAGAAAAGGAAGTGCAGTATGTTTAGGGGGAGAGGATGTGAAAAAGTTGGTTTGCTTATCCTTTCCCTGTCTATATCCTTCAGTCCATGGGGCTGGAACAGATCTGTTGATAATTTTTCATGTCTTAGTGGGATTCTGAATGAGGTTCATAACTGAGGGTGGGTGTGTCTGTCAGAGAGTCACAATGGTGTGGAACAAGGGGACCCAGAGTAGAGGTCATGGGAGAACAGTCCAGCAAAGGGATGGGATGAAAGATGTGGCTAAGTGGCAGAGGATCTGCAGTGCCATGACAGCTTGTGTGAGAGAGACCACCATGTCCCCAGGCTGTCCTGGAGCACCAAAGTGCCAAAGATTACTCCAGCCTGACTTTGGCCATGATCACAGTGGAAACAGATGTTACGGCCCAAGGCTTGGTGCAACAAGCCACACTTCAGGAAGGCCAGTGAGGCCTTCCTGACATGACATGACATGACATGACACATGGACCAATGTCCTTCCTCTGATGCTAAAATGATATGTAATCCCCCCCAGAACTTAGATTATTCTGGGAAGAAGAGGAGAAAGGAAAAGGAAAGGAAGAGAAACTTAAGAGACTACATTTTAAGATGGAAATGACTCAAGTCTCTAGAATTGGCACGACTAAATGTTCTGCTCTCCAAGGAAATGGGATCATGAGAGCTAAATTTAATTTCAGCCATAGACAAAGAAAATTATATCCCTGCACATCTGGACTCTTGTACTGTGAAAATGTATTCTCACTGTACCTATTTAGATGACTCCTCATTTAATTCCAAATTACATGTATTTTGTGTTATATATGCATTTAATTGTGTAAATTACATACTCTGCAAAGAAAGATAAATATTTTTTGATCAGCGTGTGAGGGTCCACCTACCATTCCACTCAGTGAGCGTATGTCCCTGACTGAATGTGAGCTGAGCTCTAATCAATACCCAAGGTCTTTGCATAGAGTGAAAACCTCACCAAACTGAACGTGATTCTATTGCTGAAGATACTTAACTTTTAAAATCCTAAATGCTATTTCATAATTTCATCTGGTGCTCAACTCAAAAGACAACAATCTGTTGTAGCAATGGAGTAAACATTGTCTCTGTGGAATTTACTGAGAGAGTGTAATTGTGTCCGACATGGAGCCTTCCTAAGGGATTGTCCAGGGGAATTTGCCTACATGTACTTTTCTCTGTATGTGTTAACATTTGAACCTATCCACAAGGTAAGGTAAGACTTCATTGTAGATTCAAGTTTTTGGCTGAATATTCAGAGAACAGCTCAAGACACACTGCCTTTAAAGAGCTTACAGTGGCTTTATGTTTGTAGGTTAATTTTTCTTTAATAACTTCCCAGATCAAGTTAAATTAATATTTACCTTTCTCAAAATGTTGGGATGATCACCCTAAATTAAGTTCAAAAGTGGTATATTAATATCTTCTTGTAACAAAG
Source organism: Physeter macrocephalus (assembly GCF_002837175.3). Taxonomy (NCBI): domain Eukaryota; kingdom Metazoa; phylum Chordata; class Mammalia; order Artiodactyla; family Physeteridae; genus Physeter; species Physeter macrocephalus. The sequence goes on along the minus strand of NC_041223.1, from coordinate 70,927,818 downwards.
TACTAATGTTTGAGGAAAATGATTGCCTTGTGGATTTAGTTTCATATATACTGGGGTCTCTCAAAGATGAACAAACATTTGGAGGCAACTGGAATTCCATGCTGAGTTAAAGCATTCAGCTGGTTAAGCACAGTTGCCAAGACCTTGGGCAATGATCCTGAAATGGGGGCCATTGCAAGTGGGGCCCTGTTTCTAAGTCTGAACAGACTCTAGAGTATACCTGGGCATTTTCCCCTCTTCTATTGGTCAAAGAGTCAAAAAGGGAACTCAGCATTGACCTTTTGTGGGGAGGTATTTAGGAAGTCTTTATTTAAAACTGAATTTTTATTTTTTAAAAAAGTAAGTACATGTACATAGTTTTAAAAGTACAGTAATATTACTGAATTCCATCTCTCTTCATCTCCTAATTCCCTTTTCTAAGAAGTAAAAACTTTCAAACACCTTCAAAAATAGATAAAGAAGCTACCAATTTTCTGGTATTTATATATGTATTTCTGAATAATACTGTTATTACTTTTTCCAGATTTAGATCTTATCTATAGACTTCCTTCTATGAAAATGAAGACTTATTGATGGTTTCTTACCACCCATTCCACCCCAATATGTGCATAGGACCTATAGAGAGCCACAGGTGTGGAGAGGTCATGAGACCTTTGTCTCCTATGTTCCTTAGACAAGGAACAGAGCTGCTGCCCAAATGCCACAGCCTGGAGGTGAGGGTTGGGGTAAAGGTGGAATCAATATTTCAACCTCTCCTGCCCTCTTATTTCTTGTGTAAACACTGATAACAGTGAGAGACATCTCACTGGTTGAATCCAACCAGAAGCCAGAGGACAAATAATATCAATGGGGATGATGGCATTCCAGAACGGTAGAGGTCAGATGGTGGTACCTGACTGTGTGAGGAAAAAGGGCACTTAACTGTCAAGGACCCAAGCCTGGGTCCTGCAATCTACAGAGGTCAGCTACCTGGATCCAAGATGGAGAGAGAGCGGAAAAAAATCTAACATGTATGATTTTTTGTTTTCCCTGAAGTTAGTGATTGCCTCACTTTTTGTTGTTGTTTGTTTGCAAAGTTTTCTATTGTACTAGTGAAACAAAAAATGATATTTTTGCCTTGATTGCAATAAGACTAAGAACTTTTCATCCAGAGACATTCCAAAAACAACAGGGTCTGTCTGGTTCTGGTCCCCCAAATAATATAACCTTGAATATTTCTTGTAAACCTGGACTCCCTAACAAAAGCAATTTTGTCCCTGATTTTTACTATATGGATGTCTAAAGATAAGCCATGACCTTTGCGAATGAGATAATGATGTGAGAAAATTATTTTTTCCATCATGAATAGATTAATGTAAACTTCATAGCTTGATAATTTTGTGGGTTTTTTTTCCCTTTAAAAACTTGTGTTCTCTACCAAATGTAAAATAGATAGCTAGTGGGAAGCAGCCGCATAGCACAGCGAGATCAGCTTGGTGCTTTGTGTCCACCTAGAAGGTTGGGATAGGGAGGGTGCAAGGGAGACGTAAGAGGGAGGAGATATGGGGATATATGTATATATATGTATAGCTGATTCACTTTGTTATACAGCAGAAACTAATACACCATTGTAAAGCAATTATACTCCAATAAAGACGTTAAAAAAATAAAATATATAACCAACAAGGACCTACTGCATAGCACAGGGAATGCTGCTCAATATTCTGTAATAAACTAAACGGGAAAAGAATTTGAAAAAGAACAGATACATGTATATGTATAACTGAATCATTTTGCTGTATACCTGAAACCAGCACAACACTGTTAATCAACTATGCTCCAATATAAAATAAAAATTAAAAAAATAGACAGTAGGACCTACTGTATAGCACAGGGAAATCTACTCAATATTCTGTAATAACCTATATGGGAAACGAATCTGAAAAAGAATTGATATATGTATATGTATAACTGAACCACTTTACTGTACACATGAAATTAACACAACATTGTAAATCAACTATACTCCAATAAAAATTAAAAAAAAAATATTGACACAAAAACTTGTGTTTTAAACTTTGTGAGCCAGTCCTTATGGGTCTGACTTCCCTATAATCTTTACAGGTAAAGTTTTCTTTCTTTTTTCTAAATGCTTCAGTCTCCAAGTCTTCTCTTGACATGACCTATCAGTGATTCATCCAGAAACTTGCTCACAGCAATGAAGTTTCTCCTCAGTGTTTAAGCACATTGGGTATTCAATCAATTTCTACCCTTGGAATCTGTCTGGTTCAACCTCTCGAGAAAGTAAACAGTAGTCATTTATCTGAGTAGGGAAAAAGTGATTTTTGGCTGCACAGGGAGGAGGGAAATGATGGCCGAGAGGGTATCAGGTGTTCTAAATCTTTCTTATACAGACTTATATGATGATCATGTTCTCTGCCCTACCTCTCTGCTTGCCTTCAACATTTCCTGGTGTCTTCAATTTCTAAGGCCATCAGGGAAGCTTATCATGGACTCCCTCGCTGCCCTCTTGAAAGTTTAGATTTCAGTTTTTTTCACTCTGCTAAATCAATTACTACTTATCCATTTGTATTCTAGCTTCCAATGTTCGTGTTCATCTCTGTCTGCTTTCATTTTCTCACTCATTTTCTTTGTTCCTAGGGGCCTTTTCTATTCTTTTACTTTCATTTGGTGAGATTTTGGCAGGGAGAGGAGTAAAATACACAGGTTCAATTAGCTGTATTTAATCAGATGTCAGAACTGCTTCTTTGGGGGCACAAAAATGCTAACAAATAACTCCCTGCACACAGACATTGTTTGGGGTTCAACTCTCAGGGGAACCTGGGATAAGATAGTTGGTGTCAGAAATGGCACCAGAAAGCAGGCCCTTGTGGGATTTCAGAGCTGGGTCACTTGCCAGTTAATTGGCAAGAAGAACCCTATTGTTGGTAGTAAATGGATGGTGATTAACCCTGGCATGTAATAGCATCATAATTACTAAGACTCCACGGTGACCTAGGATGAGGTATCAGTGGAAGAGAAAGAACTAAGTTATATAGTTGTTATGCACTTGAATGGTACAGGGGCAATGTGAATTATAAAAACTGTGGAGATTTTATGGATTGCTTTGGAGGCCTTGAGAAAAGGATAAAACAAGCCTGGTTCAGCCAACTGTTAACTCAAGGCGGAAGGCGTCCTTGGCACAATTTAAGGAGACCTTTGTCTCCTGTGGTTATGGGGAATACTGTGCTGAAAATTAGGACCAGGATTTAATTGTAAGGGAGGTAGACTTTCAAAGGAGGCTGAATGTGTGGCTTTGGCAAGTCCCTATGTCAAGGTCAGGATCTTGATAGGAAAAAAGTGTAACTCTGAGATCTAGGATAGGGATATTAGGGTGAACAAGCCTGAGAATCTTGAATCTTCCAAACCCTCTTAAAGTTCTGGGTTGGCAAAAAAAATCCTTATTCTCCTTGGTAAAGAGAGGAGCCTTCGCTTGCTTGGAGACTATGCATTTAGCTTACCCAAGGCAGGTGCCCTCTATCCTCACCAAAATCTACCCTGGCAGACCAGTAATGAGGGTCAGGTATCAGAATAGCTTAAACAGGGAAGTGCAGTCTTTGCTCCAGGAGAAAGTAGCTTATGCACTGGAGAAATTGCTGGAGCTGATTAATACATCTGAGCAGGAACTAGGGCCATATGTGAGGGGGTAAATCTTGAGGGAATTGGACCATGGAGGGCTGTTGATCTGGTGAACTTGTACTTCTTAATCTCCACTAAAAGGGGGGATCAAAAGTAGTTCACCTTCACATGAGAAGGGCAGCAGTAGACATTCATGCTCCTGCCCCAGGACTAAGTAAATGCTCCTGCTTTCTACCACAGGGACTTCAATCTTGTGGACAATCATCATATCACCACATAGCATCTTGCTAAATGGATCTGGTGAGCAGGAAGTAGAAGGTACTGTATATGCCTTAGTAGAATCATGCATAGCAGAGAGAGAGAGAAATCCCCTGAAGATTCAGGGACTTGCCACATTGGCGAAGTTTTTAGGGATCCAGTGGTCTAGAGCTTTCCAGGACATCCCTCTAAAATAAAAAACAAGAGGTCTTACCTCACCCCTCCTACCACTAGGAATGAAGCATCGGACTTGTCTCTCTAGCAGCTCTGCCTTTCAGTGACAGGAGATGAGAATATTCTTAAAAGTTACCCCAGAGGCCCTCTAGATTTCAAAGCAGGCTTTGAATTGGCAGTTGGTCGATCTGAGTCTATTATTTTCTTTTTTCAAGGCTTCCAATTCTGCTAATAGCAGCAAGGCCAATCCACACATTTTATAGTCACAGTTACTCCCATGCTTTTCAAGCACCACGGCAACTGCATATCCATTGCCTCACCTTCCATCTCCATCTAATATCAATTAAATTCCGGGGAAAGCCTTAGTACTTGTGATGCCATTGTATGCCAGAATTTCCACTCCATTCACCACCCTATTTGAATAATAGGGTTCAATAATTTGAACCCTATTTCTTTCAGATTAGTGAGTAATCTAGCACCAAATTTTATCCTGAGTGTCTGCTTTCTAGGGCCATTTTTGGTGCCAACTGTCTCTGTGATGGACAGAATTCTAAGATGATCCCCAATGACCCTTGTCTTTGTATAATCCACATCCCTTTGGGGGAAGGTGGAATCTGTGACTATGGTACATCATATGGCCAAAGAGATTTTGCAGATGTAGGTCCCAAATCAGTTGACCTTAAAATAGGAGGATTGTCTAGGTGAAACTGACCTAATCACATGAGCCATTTAAATTTGGGTTTAAAGATCAGAAACAGAGGTCAGAGAGATTTGAAGCACAAGAATGAGCTGACTTGTTGCTGTTGGCTTTGAAGATGGAGGGAACTGAGTGGCAAGGAATGCGGGTGCCCTCTAGTTGCTGAAAACAGCCCCTCACCTACAGCCAGAAAAGAAAGGGGAAACCTCAGTCTTACAACTGTGAGGAAACAAATTCTTCTGCAACCAGGTAGGACTGGAAGCGAACGCCAGGCTCCTGATGAGAATGTAACTTGGGTTACACCTTGATTTCAGTCTTTTGAGAACCTGAGTAATAAACCCAGCCACACCATGGTAAACTTCTGACCTACAGAACTGTAACCTGATAAATAGGTATTGTTTCTAAGCCACTGCATTTGTGGTAATTTGTTACACGGAAATGGAAAGTGAATAGAGTCTAAGCCTGTGTTGCTTAGAAAGCAGAGCCTGAGGCCAAGGATTATGTGCTACTACTTTATTTTGGAGCACAATTCCCAGAGAACAGCAATGAGGGAAAGGGGGGTGAGGCAGGGAAGGAGGGAAGTACAACTTGAGAGTGTTTATTAAGAGCGATTGATTCCAGAGCAACCTGTATCCATTAACAGATGAATAGATAGAGAAGATGTGGTCTATATATACAATGGAATATTACTCAGCCATAAAACAATAAAATATGGTAATTTACAACAACATGGATGGACCTAGAGATTATCATCCTAAGTGAAACAGTCAGGCAGAGAAAGACAAATATCATATGATATCATTTATATGTGGAATCTAAAAAAATAATACAATCAACTTATTTACAAAGCAGAAACAGACTCACAGACACAGAAAACAAATTTATGGTTACCAAAGGGGAAAGGGGAAGGGGAGGGATAAATTAGGAGTATGGGATTAGCAGATACACACCACTGTATATAAAATAAACAACAACAAAGATTTACTGTATAGTACATGGGACTATATTCAATATCTTGTAACAACCTATAACGGAAAAGCATCTGAAGTTGTACACCTGAAACTAACACAATATTGTAAATCAACTATAGTTTAATAAATTTAAAAAAAAGTGACTGATTCCAGGCAAGAAAGGGAGAAGAATTATTTATTGGTTCCTGGCTCCCTTTGGCCTCAGGTTTTCTCCACCGGTTCTTAATTCCCCTGTACTTCCTGATTGTGTATATATGTGTAGGCACTGAATGTGTTCTGTCGGGTATCACACCTCAGCATCGACAGGAAAGCCTGAGAGATATGAGTGAAGTGGGGTGCTATGGGTTTGCCCAAGTGGAGTTGGTTGAATTTACACAAAGTTGGCTGCCATGATGTTGACTGAGCTGGAACAAGAGGTCAAAGGCCACAGAGAAGGCAAGGCTGAGAGGATGTGAAGGGGCACGTGGGAGGTGACTAATATGATAGGAGTGGTCTCTTGATGTTAAAAACTTTTTAAAAAAATTTTTACTTTTTATTTTTTGACCTCACCGCGCGGCACGTGGGATCTTAGTTCCCCAACTAGGGATCGATTCCACGCCCCCTGCAGTGGAATCACGGAGTCTTAACCACTGTACTGCCAGGGAAGTCCCTTGATGTCCCATTTCATGTGGAGAAAGCTGAAGAAAGGGTTAAAATTTTACTATATTTATTTTAATTAGTATATTTGCTATATATTAATACTTTCTTTGACAGAGATCACCAACTGCATTTGCAAAATCTATCATATTTGCTGTAAACAGGATATCTAATCGTGCTGGAGCATCTCCATAACAATTGTTCTAGGCCTTTCTGGGGGAACTTTGATGTCCTAGAGCAAACCATTCACTGTCATCTCTTTCTGAATGTGACAGTTTTCTGTCAGAATTTTAATTTTTTCTTATTTAATACAGAGTTTGATTTGGAGAGTGTCTGAAGAGACTGATACAACCCTTTGATCTGCAAAGCATTCTCCAAGAGTAAACATGGATTTGTAATATCAACCCTTCTGAAGTACAAGTTACACTGACTTTTGCATGCTCACTTTAAAGAGCTTCCAGCTTTTTCCTTAGTCTATGGGCCCAGGGAAGAGATAAGCTTTCTTCTGGAGTTGATGATGATGATGGTGATGATGATTATCACAGAGAAAACTTTTCCCAGAAGACTCTCAGCAGTTTTCCCCTCATGTCTTCTTGGCTAGAACAGTATCTCCTTCTTTACCTACAAGAGAGGCCGGGAAAGGCATTTTCACAGCCTATAATGGGAGGTAGGTGCTGACAATGGTGAAGAAGAGAAAGGAATGGCTGTTGGAAAGGCAATCCAAAGCAATTACATTTCCGTTTTCATTTCCATCAGCGCTATCTCTTTGAGACTTGCTGTAGAAAACTTGACTAACACTGGAGGTAGTGATTCTTCTCAGCCATATACTTAGCACAGACCAGTTTTCTACTGATGGCTCTTCTCATCCAGTATGTATTGATTCTTACTCGGGTCGCTTTCAGAGGGTGACCTTACTTTTAAGTTCAAGAGGTACCTTTCTCTCTCCCTAAACATTGATTAAGATGAGTCACAATCTTCAAACAGTTTGAGTTTGAATCTTGACTGTGTTTTGAGGTTGAATTCATATGGCTACTTTACACATTTTTTGATCCCTAAAGCATCTGAGCTTGCAACTGCTTGGAAAGAAATAGATTACAAAAGGCATTTATCCATCATCACTGGGTAAATCTCACATAAAGGAATAGCGGTTACTTTTTGAGAAAAGAGAAATTTATTTCTTCAAGCACCAAACATTTCCAATCTTAATTCTTTTGAATAGAAAGCTTCCTAATATAGCAAAATATCTCAGACCCTACTGAACGTAATTTAAACATCTCTCTGGAATATGAGGCATGGGCATAAATACCTTTTGTTTTCCATCGATTATGGTAGGTTTTCAGGAATATTAAAATGAGGCAGATCCACTTTGGTCTGTCACTTCTTGCCCCTGTGACTGCATCTATGATTTTTTCCAATTTGCTTCTTCATATCTGCATTGGCTTCAGGAAAATGATCACTGAGCTTAAAAGATTCTTGCCTAAAAATAAAGTAAGAGCCATTTGCAGCAATGTGGATGGACCTAAGAATATTATGCTTAGTGAAATAAGTCAGACAGAGAAAGACAAATACTATATGCTATCACTTACATGTGGAATCTAAAAAATAACACAAATGAGTGTCTATGCAAAACAGAAACACAACCACATAGAAAACAAACTTGTGGTTACCAAAGGGGAGAGGGAAAAGGGGAGGGGCAAATTAGGGGTATGAGATTAACAGATACAAACTACTATGCTATGTAGAAAATAGGTAAGCAACAAGGATATGCTGTACAGCACAGGGAATCATAGCCATTATCTTGTAATAACCTATAATGGAGTATAATTTGCAAAAATACCAAATCACTATGCTGTATACCTGAAACGAATATAATATTGTAAATCAACTGTACTTCAATAAAAAAAATTAAAGGAAGCAGAATTTGACTTGTAGATTCTTTTAAGTTTCCCAACAGTGTCTGCCTAGGACAGCTGCCAAGTGAGATAGGTCTGCATTTGATTTCACTGTCATCCAGGAGAGGATCTCCTTGGGAAGACCCAAGGGTGAGGGAAATCTTTGAGAACGTCAGTCAATGCCCTGTATTTCTAATACTATCCCTTCATTTGATGGAAAACTTTGTCACATAGTCAGTTAATGGCGGGTCCCGGGCAAGAACTCAGATCTTGAGTGTTTTCCTCCATGTATGCAGAGATGGACCTCTTTGGGCAGTTTGCCCTGTTTCTCCCACACCAAGTGGAAGCTCCATGGGAGGGAGCCGGGACCTTGTCTTATTCACCACCATATTCCCATATGTATATATTGGGTGTTCAATAAAGATTGAATACTATATTTTTCTCAATTCTCTTTTGATATATTCTTACTGTCATTATATTCTTCTAAATTGGGTTTTGTTGTGATGAGGAAGGATTGTGTACTAAACAAAAAATTAGGAAAATGAAAGGCTTTGAACATGAACATCTTTGCGTGTGATTACTGGGTCGGTACAGAATGCAGGGGGCAGAGTTTAGAGTGCAGGTCTGAACCTGGGAGCAAACTCAGAGAATCACACTGCGGGGAGAGGAGGCAAAAAATGGAGAACGGTACTGAGGAAGGCTGGTTTGGAGGACGAGGGGACTTGAAGGGTTTTTAGAGAACAACCTCAATAAGGAAAGACTTTCTTGTTGGGAATAGGGTACAGTGAGAACATTCTCCCAATTGTTTATTTTTCCTTGTGGAGGAACTTCAGCTAGAGTTATACTCCTGGCCTCTCCCCACCCCCAGAGGAAAAATTGAGCACATTCTGTACAGCTCCTTCCTTTCTCTTTTAAAGAACTTCCTGCCTATGCTGCTCTCTGCCTTGTCTTAAGGAGTTTACCCTTGAGGTAAGGCCTGTGGTGGTCCAGCTGTGCTGTGTCAGAGGTAAAGCCACACAAGCCTCCTGTGACCACACATCAAAGCCATGTCCAACTCTTACCACTTCTATCAGTCATGCAACTGATGTTCTGATCTCCATCTGTGTGATCTCTGTATCTATAACTCAGTTAGTTCTAAACGTGGGAGAGAGAAACAAACTCTTACAGATTGACCCTTCAAATCTCTCAGTTTATGTTTTGGCTGCTGGCATTGATTTTCCGGAGAAGCTGGAATTTCTTGCTTTCAGAGAGAATCATGGTGATTATTACCATTTATTGAGAACATGCCAGGTAGCATATTAAACACTTTATGAGTTTATGTTGCTGCAATCCTAAGAGGTAGCTACCTTTATCTTCCCATTTTACGGATGATGAAGCAGTTTTAGAAAGTTAAGAATTTTCCCACCGTCAACATGGCTAGTAAGCAGTGGAACCAGCTTTTGAATTCACTTTTATCTGATTCTTAGTTTTGCTCTTAGCCACGGGCTTATAAGTTCTCAGTTACAGAACTGTAAGGAGAATAAGGAGAAAAAGACAGTGTTTTGGAAGAAGAAGGAAAGTCTCATGAAAGGCAATATGGGATATTATAGGGTGTTCTCAAGCAAGAAATATTTTTTTTAGAGTTCTTAAAGATTATTTTATTTAACGTTTTGTACCAGTATACAAATAATTGCACAAGTACTAAAGTTATGATATAATCTAATCTCTATTATTCTGACTTGTATTATTATTTTCATAAGGATTCACATTTATTGACTCAATAAAAATCTATTGTCTTCCTACAACTGTCTGGCAAATGCACTCTTAATAGCTGTATTAACTGTCCATCTATTTCCCTATTAATTATTGAAAAGTTCTTAATAATTTTCATATAAAATTAACTTCATTCATAATCATCATTAATTATTCTAGCATATTCGTCTTGCAATAATAAACACATACTTTTACTTCAAAGACTGATAGAATTTTCAAGCAAGAAACTGTCTTCTAGAAAACATTGGCCCAGTTTGGTCTGTTTGCAGGAGTATATTATCTGCAATAATTTCAAGGTAGAATATCCTACGAAACAAACTGGTCTTACAGTCATTTAAACTGGTCTTATATTCCCTTCCAGAGAAGAGTTAAGATTTCAGAATGACTTTTTTCTGCATGTATCTCCCTGCCTCTTTTTTTTCTCTCCATTATCTTTTGTCTGGTGCTGGTTTTCGTTAAGCCACACCTGCTAATTCATGTTGGTTTTCTTTGGACAATTTTTTAAACCTTACTGTGGCTAAGTTTCTCCATTTGAAAATGTACGGGGATTGGTAATACTGACTTCTCTATCTGGGTGTGGGTTCAGATTAATTATTACAGAGCTTGTATCATACTTTGAAGTTGCTAAGCTTTCATGTCTGTTCAGACTTAAGTATTTTTATACAGCATGCACATTTAAATTTAAGGAAGATTTTCTATTTTTCTAATGGCTTCTCCAAAACATCTTAGCACCACTGTGTAATACTGAAAAGTGGGATCTTCCAGACTAATCCCAGCTCTAATTTCCCTTTCCCACGATCCGTAAGATGTGGAGTGTTTGTAATGATCTTTGCTGAGTCAGTCTCCTTGGGGGACAGATCAGTTTCATCATTTCAAAACATCCTAGCAAAACACCAGCCCGTTCACATGTGGTAGCTTGCAGAATAGGGTCGTTCCCAGGCAGCTGGGAGGGTAACACAGGCTCGGGCAGGAGGAGAAGCGTTAGGGCATTGGGAAATGCTAACTGGAGGATGCCAAAGATAGAAAAGGTGGGGAAACCTCACAGCAATCACACACCTTGAGCAAATCCAGCAGGCGCAAAGGGAAGAATAAAAAGGGAGGAGAGATGTAGGATGGATGAAAGATGGATAGAAACAAGTCTATGGAGATTGGTTTTTAAAGATTGGTGCTCCTGCCTGGATTCTTGTTTTCCTGTATACCACTTTGTTCAATAAAGTACCTCAATAGCAGAGCCAGGCCACCAGGATCACTCGGGGAGTGAATCAATGGGAGGGGAAGTGGAGGCGGGAGAAGTCACACCTCACTACTGGATTTGATGGGCTACCTGCGGGCTTGTTTAACAAGCCTCTGATTAGTGGAGAGATGTTCAGTGGGGAACAATGAGTCACTCCTGGGAGCTGTGGTGAAGGTCATCTCTGTGGCGGTGGGGAAGCCAGGAAATGCAATATCAGATCCTCTACCGAATGACAGCAAGTATTGCATTCCCCACCCCCAAACCTTTGTTTTTCTGTGCATTTCTTCGTATTCCAGCTGAAGTTGCCCAAAGAAGACCTCGTGCTTTTGTTAACTTTTATCCTGAACTTCAAGGCTGCTTTGTGTTCTGCTGAAGTAAAGGTTTGTCAAAAGCCTAGAGGCAAGACACAGAATTCCTCCGGACGTCCCCAATACCCTGTAGCTTTTCTGAAATATTGAAGTGTGATGGCGTGGTCACACTCACAGCCACTCTCTACCTCCCCTCCTACGCCCGGCACTTTAACCTTCTGGGTCAGAACTTAGCTTTATTTTCACAAAGTAATAGCATTTAATTTGTTATGGTAATTTACATGGTAATTTGTTCCAGCTTTGGGGCCATCTGCTAATATGTGGTGGGAGACCTCAAATTCGGGGGACTCATGGTAAGTGAATGTCAAATAGGAACTAATCTGTCATTATTATATTATTTATTCTTTCTTCCTTAAAAGGGACATCAATTTGTCACAGAGAGGGCATCTTCTCTTTAACGAGAAAAGGAAATAGATGGGCAGAATTTTTTTTTTTTACCTTCTTAATAAACCAGGAGACCTTGGGTTTTTAGATTCTTTCCTTCTCCTTCTTCTAAATTTTTATCATCAAAACTTGCCCAAACTAAATTGGAATGAGTTGCCTTTCAAAATTATTTCTTAAATTTAGAATTTGAGAAGGAATGAAAAAATTAAAGAGAGAACAAACTGATATGGTTCAAATAAAAACGAGGGGGAGCCGGAAGCAGTGGGGTTAGCAGAGCTGTTGGGTTGACTTCTCCAGGCAAGTATTGTCAACAGAAATATAATGCGAGCTACATACATCATTTTAAATTACCTAGCAGCCACATTAAAAAAAAATAAAAAGAAACAAGTGCAATTGGCTTGAATACTATATTTTATTTAACTCAATATATCCAAAATATAACATTTCAAAATGTAATCAACATAAAAACTATTCATGAGATTTTCTTTTGCCTTGTTTTTGTCCTAAGTCTTTGAAATTTGATGTGTATCTTCCATGGACAACATAATCTCATTTCAGACTGGCCACATCTCAAGTCTCAACATCCATAAGTTGCTAGTGACTAGCATGTTGGGATACCCTGTCTCGAGGCTGTTATCAATTTCTCTCCATGGTGATGTCTCACTGGCTTTGCTTTAAAACTGAGCCCGGATCTTCCCCTGTTGGTTTCCTTTATAGCTTTAATCTTCATTTTCTCTTGGCTCAGCCCCCCTTGGAATAACATCCTAAAGATTAATACAGGGTGAGAGAGGTTAGAGGAAACTGGATTGTGTCAGGGAAATGATCAAAGCCAGACTCCCTAAGTGGATGGCTCTCTGTTTAGACCTGATGCTTTTTTCTCATGGGGAAGGTCCTCCAGCTGGTCGACTGTAGGGAAAAAAAATGTTTATAATGTAACAAAGTCTATACTTTAATTCCTAGTCTGAACACAGGAATTCACATCAGATAGTTAATAAGTAATACATCCTTTCACACTTTATTTTTCCAAAACAGTGTTCTTTTCCCACATGGAGAAGCACTTCACTGCCAGTGACCACAATGTAAAAAGTAGGCTCATTCCCGTGAGAGTTTATGGAGTAGCCAACAGCACCCCATATGGGAGACTTAGCCCATATTTGGGGATTTAGCCCATATGGATGGGGGAGTTAGTCCACAGGGTCCTCACAGCACACACTGTCCATCACAAAACTGTCCAGGGTTGAAGAAAGTTAGGAATCCTTGACTCCGGCTCCATTCTCTTTTCTTTTTCATTTTTAATTAATTTATTTTTGGCTGCGTTGGGTTTTCGTTTCTGCTCGTGGGCTTTCTCTAGTTGCGGCCAGCGGGGGCTACTCTTCGTTGCAGTGTGCCGGCTTCTCATTGCGGTGGTTTCTCTTGTTGCGGAGCACGGGCTCTGGGCACGTGGGCTTCAGTAGTTGTGGCACAGGGGCTTAGTTGCTCTGTGGCATGTGGGATCTTCCTGGGCTGGGGCTCGAACCCGTGTCCCCTGCGTTGGCAGGCGGATTCTTAACCACTGCGCCACCAGGGAAGTCCTCCATTCCCTTTTCTTAACTTTAAGTTCTAGGCAGGGAGCTCAAAGTCTTTCTTCTTTCACCTGCCCTCTCACCAGGTACAGGATCCTTGTCCCAAATCCTTAGCCACACTCTTGAGCACATCTTGTGGGTCACCTAGGGTATAACTACATGGCAGGCAGCTGGCCGAGGGTGAATGAGCCCTTTACTTCAAGTCTGAAGACCTAGGTTCTGTCACTTCTTTGTTATAGGATGGTACAAGTTCCTTGACCTCTCTAAGCTACTCTTTCTTCATTTGTAAAGCGGCAGTCATAACGTTTACCTCACAAAGCTGTTGGAAGGATTAAATGAGGTAATGCATGTGAAACCACTTTGGAATCTGTAAAACACTGAATGCACTTCAGTTGTTAAAAGTTATCTGGTCAGGTTCCAGGACATATTCCTGCTGAATTCCCTCACTGTTCCAACTCTTTTTTTAAGTTCGTGGGGCTCTTAACCTCACCCTCTCCTGAACCTCAGCTCTGCCAGACCTATCTCTTTTCAGACTCTCTGGTCCCACAAATGTTGCTAAGTAGACATCTTGCCACATGAGCAAGTGCCAGGGCACACTGAGGGCTAGGAGCAGACACTTAACCCAATTTTCCTCTCCCTGCAATAAGATATGGGGAACCCAGGGAGTTTGTTAATTGCTTGAATTTGGATGGTTTAGATACCAGTTCTCAAAGCATGGTCCATGGATCCTTGTTGGGGGGTGGTCCCTGAGACCCTTTCATGGGGTCTCCCAAGTCAAAACCATTTTCATAATGATGCTACGAGGTTATTTGCCTTTTTTACCTTGCTCTTATTTATTTATTTATTTATTTATTTGCTGATGGTATACAAGCAAAAAAGCTAGCATCTTAGCATGAACCAGGGCAGTGCAGTGGCACTCAACTGTAGTCATTGTATTTTTTACCATCATACACTCACAGTAAAAGAAGAAAAAAGCAAAGCAAAAGCCACTTTCACTTAAGAGTGTGCTTGATGAAGCAGTAAAAATTATTAATTTCATTAACTCTTGACTCTGGAGTACACATCTTTTCAATATTCTGTGTGATGAAATGGGAAGTTTGCATATAGCACTTCTACTGCATGCCGAAGTAGACAGCTGTCTAGAGGAAAACCACTTATGTGATTGTTTGAGCTGTGAATTAAACACATTAAAAAAAATTTTTTTTTAAAGGAGCACTATTCTTACTTGAAAGAACAAACTGTGGTTTCTTAGCCTTGGGTATTTGGCAGACATTTTCTCGAAAAATAAATGAAGTTTTCCTGTCACTTCAAGGAAAACAACCAACAGCATTTTTTGCCAATGGTAAAATTTGAGCTTCCAAATGAAAACTAAAATTAAAAAAAAATTGTGTAACTGCCACACCGTGAGCTTGACAGCTTTTCAATACTTAAAAGTATTCTGGTGGGATCTGTGGTGATATTAACAATTGTGATTTTTAAATATATTTTTTCATGAAGTGTGTCAACATTTGGAAGATATGCAGACCTCAGTAAACCCTTATTTTTCAAATAACAAAGACATGAGTAAGAGATTCATTCAAAGTGGATAGACTAATGGATTATAATTTAACAGTAAGAAAGTTTCATTGATATAAATTCAGATTCCACACTGCATCTAAAGTTTAAGAAACTACTACTTGTTGAGTTTTGGTATATTTATCATAGGTTATCCACAATCACTTGAAAAGTCCGTTAAAATACTCCACTCTTTTTTAGCTACATGTCTCTGTGAGGCTGAATTTTCTTCCTATACTTCAACCAAAACAACCTAACACAACAGATTGAATGCAGAAGTAGTAATTCAGCTATCTTCTATTAAGCAAACCATTAAAGGGATTTGCAAAATGTCAAACAATTTTATTGTAGTCATTAAAATTGTTTGTTTGTTTGCTTTTGGAAAAACAACAACAGCAACAAATCAGATTTGGGCAGCCATGTTTGGCCCATGTATGTGCAAGTGAATAGGGGAAGTTAGTATTTAGAGAACAAGAAAGGAGAGTTGGGATTGACATACACACACTACTGTATATAAAATAGATAACCAACAAGGACCTGCTGTATAGCACAGGGAACTCTACTCAATATTCTGTGATAACCTATATGAGAAAAGAATCTGAAAAAGACTGAATATATGTATATGTATAACTGAATCACTTTGCTGTACACCTGAAACTAACACAATATTGTAAATCAACTATAATCCAATAAAATTTTTATTTTTATTTTTTTTTTAATTTTTATTTTTTTTCCAATAAAATTTTTAAAAAAAGAGAGAGAGAGAAGAGATGGAAGAAGAGTGAAAGAGAGGTGGGGAGAGAGAGACACGGAGATGATGCTTTGGTTCCTGATGGCTTCTGGACCTGGTTTTAATCTCTTTTGAAGGCTGGCCCTGCCCACTTTAGAGCTCTAGATTTCCGTGTGTTCTTCCAATAACCCCCCCTTTCTGTTTAAGCTGACTTGAAAAGGGTCTATTCCTTAGGTGGGGATCATAAATCTCTGCCCACAGACTCAGATGTGCGAGAGATAGGACCTTTTAAAATTTTCTATAAATCGACTTAATTTTATCGTTGGGCCTACATCCTGCTGGGTTGGTGAGTAATTCCTGAGGTTTCCCTGCTCATTTCCAGGTTGTGTCAAAGCATTAGGGAGCTCAGCTTTGGGAAAGCTGCTCCCTTGAAGCTTCTAAAGATAGAGCAGAAAGGCACTGGCGATCAGCCTGGAGTGGCTTCTCCCAGCCATGAGGAAGGGCAGGCTAGGGGCCACTTCTCAGTCTTGGCGAGGCATGTCAGGATCATGCAGAGAAAACCTAGGGCATATTCAGATGGAATCTTTCCATTTGGTTTTCTTGAGATATTCAGAGGGGAAGGGAATTTGGGGGATTCTGATCCCACTGTAGAGGAGGAGGGAGAGAGGGTACAATTACCTAGGGAACATATAATGCATTTTCACCCTCTCTCCCCGCTCTCTGCACACCTTCCTTGCCTTGGCAAAAACTAAAGTCTTTACAGGGCTCTCTTTTGTCTGTGAATATGTGATGCCTTCAGCGCCCCCTTCACTATGCCCCTGGCAGTGATGATGAAAGAATCCACGTGAGCTTTGATGGTCTGGGGAAGTGTCCTGGGGGCCACCACTCTTCTGGTCTACACACTTCCTCACAGTGGGATCAGTTCTTCCACAACCACCCCTTCCTTCCTTCATTTCTCACCACTGCCACTACCGATGGCTTCACCCTTGCATGCCTGGATCCTTTCCCTAAATTAGCGAGCCATTCTGTACACAAATCCTCAGAGGTGCCATGTTCAGCATGTCATACCGTTCCCTTAGCACTTAGCACATTGAGCTCCTTTTTGCAGGTCATTTCTTTACGTGAATGGCGTGTCTTCCCTTGAGAGTGTTGACTGTTTTCTCTTCTGTGTATCCTACAGGTCCAGCACAACATACAGTGTTTGCTGCCACTGCTGCTTTCATGGGAACATCAAAGGGGTCTTTGGAGGGTTATAAGTAAATCATTCAAAAGCTTTTATTTAATACCTGCTGTTTGCCGTACTCTGCTGTGTCCAGGGGTCTCAAAGATGAATTGGTTGCATCTCTTTGTCCAGAGGTGAATTGGTTGTATCTCATGAGAAGGCAGCATGGTAAGTGCCAGAAGAGCTCAAGAATGGAGGGCCTGTCTCCTTTGTCCAGCTGTCCCCAACCTCCTCAGGCTGGTTTAGAACACTTCCTCCCTGCTCCCCAGGTGCCCTCAGCCTTTATCCACCAGTGTACTTAGCATGCCATCTCTGTGTTAAAAAATCTAACACTTTACCATGAAAAATTTCAAACATACATACAAGTAGAGAGAAGAGTGTAACAAAAAGCCCTCCCTGCTTCAGCAGTTATGAACATTTTCCATTTTGGTTTCATCTCTCCCCACAGTTATTTTTCCTGGCAGAGAAATTTAAGGCAATCTTAGACTTTGTATCATTTCATTCACTAATACTTCAGGATCTATCTCTAAAAGATAAGGACTTCTGGAAAAAAGTCACTGCAAAACTATTATCATACCTAACAAAATTAACAATAATTCTCTAATGTCATCTAATATCTGGTTCATGTTTATTTTTTCTCCAGTTATCTCAAAAATGTCTTTTGAAAGTTTTCATTTTTAAAGTTAGGTCTGTAGTTGCATTTCACTGATATGTTTCCTAAGTTTCTTTTAAGTTTCCATCACTGTCCCCCATCATTATGTATTTGTTGAAGAAATCAGCTCAATTGTTTTGTTTCCATAATCTAGTTTTGGCTGATTCCACCCTTGTAGTGTTTTACCATGTCCTTCTAAACCCTGCATTCCTGTCAACCGGCAGTTAGATCTGGAGACTTACTCACAGTTGGGTTCTATTTTTCGGACAATATTACGTCATTGTCTCAGATCTTCAATTATACCACATCGAGATGAACATAACGTCCTGTTATACTGTGTTCCCATGGTCTATTTTCTTGTCTTCTCCTGCAGGACATGGGTCTTGAAGGATGATCAGGCGTTGGCAGGTAGGTGATGGGGCAGACATCCCAAGGAGCAGACCTGCGTGAGTTCAGGAGTCTGCTTAACCCTCATGGGCATGGTCATGCTTAAGGACAGAGCAGACACAAGTAATGCAGTGTCATTCACCTTAGCCCTGGTAGTGATGCAGGCAGAGAGAGTAGCTCACAAAATAGTGTGAAGGCTACTTCCCTATTGTCTTTGGGTTAATTCCACTCCCAACAGGAACTGCCAATGGATTAAAAAAGCCCCCTGAACCTCAGGCGAGTATTGCTAGGAAGAAGCATTAGTAGCACTTGGGGGACTCAAGTGTCTTGTAGACATCAACCCCATTCATTCACTCATTCATGGCGAGAGAAGAGCAGGGACCTGGCAGAACAACAGCTTTAGACTCATATCTAGCTCTGATTCTGGCTGGCTGAGGAACCTTGCGCAAGTCCTCTAACAGTTTTGAGCCTCAATCTGTAGCCTGGTGATAATAACACTAACCTCAGAGACTGGTTGTGAGAAGCATACATTAAGCATCTACTATAATAACTGGCATAGTTTTGAGATTAATGTGTGCTGACTTTCTTTCTTCTATTCTGCAAACATTTAGAGGGACTAGTGACTACAGGGCACCAGGCGTGGGAGTGTGTCCTCTGGAGCCTGCAGCCCAGTAATGGAGTAGGTAAGGTAAGTGGTTAGTCCACAAATAATTACAACATGAGATAGAGGGGGAGGGGGTGAAGGTGCCACGAGAGACGCAGAGCTAAAAGTGCAATGGGACAGCTGTGCCTTTGCCACTTGTGTCTATGCGCAGACCGGCTTTACCCATGGCACACGGTGCCCCCCTCTGGATCACAGCCTGTTCTGCTTCTCCTGTTACAACATGATCAGAGGCTCTAATCTGGATGAAAAAGAACAGAAAGGACTTTTTTGCTTCTCTGAGGATGGGGATAGTCTACCCACACAGCCTGACGACATCCCTGACCTAGTGGTGAGGACACATCTGACTCTTCCATCTTTGCCAGAAAGTCAAAGCCGCTTGGGACCAGTCGGGTGCAGGGACCGTAGAACCCAGCTCTTGGGATCAGCACCCCTCATCTGATTCCTTTTTTTTTTTAAACACCTTTATTGGAGTATAATTGCTTTACAATGGTGTGTTAGTTTCTGCTTTATAACAAAGTGAATCAGCTATACATATACATA
>NC_041223.1:70908243-70908477 GCF_002837175.3 Physeter macrocephalus | reverse complement strand
AGCTGATCTCCCTGTGCTATGCGGCTGCTTCCCACTAGCTATCGATTTTACATTTGGTAGTGTATGTATGTCCATGCCACTCTCTCACTTCGTCCCAGCTTACCCTTCCCCCTCCCCGTGTCCTCAAGTCCATTCTCTACGTCTGCGTCTTTATTCTTGTCCTCCCCCTAGGATCTTTAGAACCATTTTTTTCTTTTAGATTCCATATATATGTGTTAGCATACGGTATTTGTT
>NC_041223.1:70898737-70908208 GCF_002837175.3 Physeter macrocephalus | reverse complement strand
GGCTGAGTAATATTCCATTGTATATATGTGCCACATCTTCTTTATCCATTCATCTGCTGATGGACACTTAACTTGCTTCCATGTCCTGGCTATTGTAAATAGTGCTGCAATAACATTGTGGTACATGACTCTTTTTGAATTATGGTTTTCTCAGGGTATATGCCCAGTAGTGGGATTGCTGGGTTGTATGGTAGTTCTATTTTTAGTTTTTTAAGGAACCTCCATACTGTTCTCCATAGTGGCTGTATCAATTTACATTCCCACCAACAGTGCAAGAGGGTTCCCTTGTCTCCACACCCTCTCCAGCATTTATTATTTCTAGAGTTTTTGATGATGGCCAATCTGACCGGTGTGAGATGATATCTCATTGTAGTTTTGATTTGCATTTCTCTAATGATTAATGATGTTGAGCATTCTTTCATGTGTTTGTTGGCGATCTGTATATCTTCTTTGGAGAAATGTCTATTTAGTTCTTCTGCCCATTTTTGGATTGGGTTGTTTGTTTTTTTGTTATTGAGCTGCAAGAGTTGCTTATAAATTTTGGATATTAAACGAAGCAACTGACAAAGGATTAATCTCCAAAATACACAGAAGCTCTTGCAGCTCAATATCAAAAAAACAAACAACCCAATCCAAAAATGGGCAGAAGACATTAAATAGACATTTGTCCAGAGAAGATATACAGATTGCCAGCAAACACATCTGATTCATTTTGTCTGTGATGCCACAAAGCTCAGCTGGATGATCCCATCTGATAGAAAGTATACACCGTAGCTGGAGCCTGAGGATAATTGGGAAGAACCCCCCTGCTGTCGCACGCTGGTCATGGGGCAGGGGAGGGGCACGTTCTGCCCTGCAGGGCCCGGAGGCTCTGAAAGCAACACTTTCCCTATGGGAAGCACAGACTCTGAAGGGATTTATCTCCAGGCAGTGCTACAGCCTCCTCTTGGGGCACCAAGGAGACTGTTGTTCCATCAGGATTTCTGGCATCAGCAGAGGTGAAAGGGAGCAGAGCCAGGCAGCTTCCCTGTGAAAGGCGGACCTCTCCCAGCCCCTCTGAGCCACTGAGCACCCGGGGCTGGTGCTGCACCGGTGAAGGGTGGGCGGCCAAGGACAGATTTCTTTTCCGTGCAACCTTCACCCAAGGATCGATCTCCACCGCCTGCATTGTGTTCACACTTGGTACATCTGACAGCCTGCGGGTTTGGGCTAGATTTGTAGCTTTATTAGGCATCGCAGAAGCTGAGCAGAATTTCTTTTCTTTTTTGTGAAACTCCAGTTCCTGTAGCTAGTCTTACATTTCTCAGGCTTTGCTTTTCTATATGAAACCCTTTTGTTAAAACTGTGTGATACAGTTACTGAAAAGATCAGAGAGAAAAAAAAAAAGTACAACATAAAGAAGGGAACGCCTAGGCAACCATCACCTGAATCAAGAAGTAGACCATTCTCCGCTCCCAGAAACACAGCCCCCCTGCTCAGCCACACTCCTTCCTCTTCCCTGTTTTCTCTTTTTTAACAGCCAGCAGGAGCTGGGTTTTTTTTGTTTTGTTTTGTTTTTTTTCCACGCGGCTTGTGGGATCTTAGTTTCCCAACCAGAGATGGAACCTGGGCTCTCGGCAGTGAAGGTTCAGAGTCCTAACCACTGTACCACCAGGGAATCCCCATTCCTCCCTGGTTTTAATGCCAATTGTTTCCTTGCTTCTCTTTATGCTTTTGCCACCTAACTATTCATCTAGAAACACTATAATCTAGTCTTGCATGCTTTACAATTTATATAAATGGGATTATACAGCATTATTATTTTCCTGCTGGTTTCTTTCACCCAATATTATGTCTGTGAGAGGTGTCTGTGTGATTCCCCGGAGCTGTGCTTTGGCCGTTTTCCTGGCTATATAGTATTCCGTTGTTAGGACACATAACAATGTAATCATTCTGTTGTTGCTGGCTGTTTGAGCTCTTTCTAGGTTAGGCTCATATCAGCAATGCTGCTGAGAGCAATCTTGTACAGGTCTCCTGGTGCATGAGTGGCTCTTAAAAGGAAAGCTGTGCTCTTATTTTATGTGGCTGGGGACTGGAGGCTTTGGCCATGCTGCCATGCACGGAGCTGGCTGTGGATTCAGGCTGGTGCTCCAAACCCCCATGTGCTCAGCACTGTGTGGGTACATGGGGCTGGAGGTCACTCGTATTAGAATTCTCCCCAGAAGCCAAGGGGAAAAGAAGTAAGAACTTTCTGGGCAGGAGAAAGGGAACAATTTGAAAGTGTACTGAACTAGAGATCAAAGACCCCCTTCGTGCTGTTGGCTTTTTTTTTTTAACATCTTTATTGGAGTATAATTGCTTTACACTTTTGTGTTAGTTTCTGCTGTATAACAAAGTGCATCAGCTATATGTATACATATATCCCCATATCCCCTCCCTCTTGCGTCTCCCTCCAACCCTCTCTATCCCACCCCTCTAGGTGGTCACAAAGCACCGAGATGATCTCCCTGTGCTACCAAATGTGATGTTGGCTTTTGATGTGAGCGTCACCGCACACCCTGCGGTAATGAATTCACTTATCTTCAGAGCTCGCTGCATTCCCTACCTACCGCCTCCTAATCAACAAGCCTCCACTCAAGGCCAACAGCATCATCATTAACAAGTTTTGGGACTTGGAGCCAGGGTGCCCTTGGCTGCCTTGGGCACTCAGCCCTGCTGGAACTGCTCTGGGGAAGAACTCTGAAGCCCACTTGCAGAGGCTGTAAAATCAGAGAAAGTTGGAACGGGAAGTCCTTCGAGATCATCCTAGGAAGTCTCTGCGGCTCTTTACAGGCTTGGGAGGGAAAGTGGAGTTTTCATGGAAAAGAAGTCGTGTTTGTTTTCATTCCATGGAGTTGCTAGGCCGGCATGTTCAAGAAAATATCCTCCTTCCTCTCCTCTTTTCACGCCCTTTTGTCTTGTTCAGCCTCGTGCCTCCTGTTTCAGAAATTAATTTGTCTGTTCTTCTAGCGTTGAGGAATAGATACACATCTCCTTCGAATGAGCCTTTGACAGGGGTGCCAATCAATACAGACTTAAAGATCACAAGTGGAGGATAGAGGACTAAGAGGTAGGAAAAGTAAACATGGGGGAAAAATGGTTGTCAGGACAGGTTCAGCTATTCTGGGGTGATAGAGGTGAGAAGAGTGGCATCAAATGGGAGGGGCCGTGAGAGAAACTTCTGGGGGAGCCGGAATGTTTTAAAACTTGATCTTGGTGATGGTTACCTGGGTGAATGCATATGTAAAAATTCATCCATCTGCTACAGTAGAAATGAACACAACATTGTAAATCAACTATACTTCAATAAAATAAAAAAAAATTATCCAACTCTACACTTAGATTTGTCCACTTTACTGAATGTAAGTTGTACATTGAAAAAAAGAAAAGGCTGTCAGGAAATTTCCACTTGGCCTGATTATCTGCACTTACCTCCTTTATGCTTCCGGGTGTCATACATAGCACATAACCATGTGAAATAAACCCCACAATACAATGCTATAATTTTTACCTTAAACAGTAAGATGTATTTTAAGGAAAAGAGCAGAAAGATTGTTTTTTATATTTACCCACATATTATCATTTTTGAAGATCCTTTTGGGAGATCCAGGTTTCTACCTGTTATCATTTCCCTTCAGCCTGAAGAAATTTCTTAAGTATTTCTTGTAAGTGCTGACAACAAACATTCTTAGTCTTCATTTACATAAAAATGCCTTTACTTTTCCTTCAGTTTGAAACGGGATTTTCACTGGATAAAGAATCTTAGTCCTCCTTTCCTCCCTCCCTCCCTCCCTCCCTCCCTCCCTTCCTTCCTTCCTTCCATCCATCCATCCTTTCTTCCTTCTTTCCTTCCTTCCTTCCTTCCTTCCTTCCCTTCCCCTCCCTCCCTCCCTCCTTTCTTTCTTTCCTTGTCTCTCTCTCTCCCTCCCTCCCCTCTTTCTCTCTTTCCGTCTTCAGTTTAAAGATATTGTTCCATTTTTTTTCTTTTTCCCCCGATGAGAAATCAGCTATGGTCTGTATCATTATTTCCCTGTATATAATTTTGTGTTGTTTTTCTCTGATGCTTTCAAGATTTTCTTTCTATCTTTGGGTTCCAGCATTTTGACTAAGATGTACATAGGTATAGTTTTTATTTATTCTGCTTGGGGTTCACTGAGATTCTTGAATCTGTAAATGTATATTCTTTACCAAATTTGGAAATTTTTTGCATCATTTTTTTCAAAAGTTTTTTTTTGTCCCCTTCTCTCTATTTTCTCTCACCTGTGACTATAATTACATGTTATATTATTATGTACTATTATTTCCTATTTTCTCACAAGTCTCTGAAGCTTTCTTTATTTTTTTCAAATTTTTTCTCTCTGTTCTTCAATCGGGTAATTCTCTTGATCTAACTTCACATTGACTGACTCTTTCTTTTGTTATTTCCAATCCACTGTTATGCCCATCCAATGAATTTTTTATTTCAGGTATTATATATTTTTAATTCCAGTATTTCCATTTGATTCTTCTATAATTTCCATTTCTCTCTGGTGATTTTCAGTCTGTTCATTCATTATGAGTATATTTCCTTCATATATTTGAGCATAATTGTAATGGCTCTTTTAAAACCCTATTTGTTATTTCTAATATTTAAATCATCTTAGAGCTGGTCTCCCTTGACTGTCATTTCTCTTGTATATGAGTCATATTTTCTTGTCTCTCCTTATGTCTAGTAATTTTAGATTATATCATGCATATTGTGAATAGTATATTGTAGAGACCCTGGATTCTCTTATGTTACTCTGAAGAGTATTGCTTTGTTTTAGCAGGCAATTAACCTGGCCTATCTCAAATTCTAAATTCCCCTGTGTTATGTAGCAACTGAAATTTCTGTTTAGTTCTTTTAGCCTTAGCTGGGCTTCTTGGTATTGGCACAACATATGCTTAGTTTAGGGTTGGCCAAAGATTTGGCCAGAGTTTATATGTAGAATTTGGGGCTTCCCCTCTGTGGCTCTCTTCTTTCCAGTATTTTCCCCTCCACTTTCCAGCTGCTATTGCCCTGACTGTTGTCTTCTGATTACTGAGCCAGTGAGGTTTCTACTCAAGTTTTAGTCACTTTCTAGTGGCATGAATTGTGGACTGCCCTCAGGCAAAAGGACATAAAAAATGGGCAATTATCCAAGTGCCGAGTGTTTCCTCTAAATGTTGGCCACGAGTTTTTCGCCTGCTTTTGGCTGCTCTCAAATGGTTTCAGAGATTGTTTTTTTGTGTGTTTTGTCCAGAGTTTATAATTGTCACTTTGAGAGGATTGGTCTAACATGAGCTACTCAGCCATTACTAGAAATGGAATCTTGTTGTCTGTTCTTGCCTAATGATCTTATGGCTTGATTTCTTATTTGTTTTATTAAATTAATATGGTAAACCTGCTGATAAAAAATATTTTCTTTGGCATCAGAAATGATTCCAGTGTTAAAAAAGATAGTTAATAGTAATAATAAAAGTACAGTAACTTTTAAATCATAACAATAAATATGCTCTAGTACAAAGATCTAAGGATAATGTTTTCTTTGGGAAATTGGATAGTTTCCACAAACAAGAAGCTTTAGAATAATGGAAAAATTTCAAGAATCTTTTTCGAGTGATTTATTTCTCTTTCCATGGAAAAATGAAAAACTCTTTATTTTGCTCACTTCTAAACTTCATCCTTCAGAATTCTCCTTATATTAATTTATACAAAATGTGGGTGCTGAAATAGATTTTAATTTTTGTGGAAAATAATGGTAAATGAGTAGAGTTGGGTCTAAAAAAGTAGAGAAATTTCATTACTTTAGATTATTTTAGGGCATGATCTTGGAAAGATTCTCCTTGTCTTTATTTTTGGGGCAAAAATAAATGTGCATTAAAAAAGAATCCCATTCTAGCTTTCTGCATACTATTTAACATCATTCTGCAAAAATTCTATTGCTTTGATCTATAATTTCATTTGACCGGTGAGTTCTCAGGTCCATGGAACATTAGAGTTAATACTATTGCTGTGACACAGATAAAGAAAATGCTGAAATCCTTAATGGCTCTGCTCAGCAATGAATCCTGAAGTGCTAAGTCTCCCAGTCTTCTCCTGTATTTTATGAGATATGAAATGAGTAGAGCCCTGATATTTTCCGTGGTTAAACTTGCCCAGGAGACAAGGATTTGTGGGCAACTCTACCCCTTGCTTTTAGGGATCACACTTCCTGATTAGCCTCTCCTCCAACACATTCTCTGTTAATATGAGACATTTATTTTCATTGTATTGTATACAAGCTTGAATATTAACTCCCCCCAATTTTTGGAATGATTACCATTTTTAAAAATAAAATAACATATTACTATATATGATAAAGTTTATTAAGAAATAAAATATATGTAAATAATATTTTTGAGAAATCAAATACTTGTTATTTAATTTAATTTTTTTTTTTTTTTTTGGCCATACCACGTGGCTTATGGGATCCTAGTTCCCCGACCAGGGATTGAACCTGGGCCACAGCAGTGAAAATGCCGAGTCCTAACCACTGGACCGCAAGGGAGCTCCCACCAGTATTTTCTTATACAATGAAACAGCAAAGTATTGTCTTGAAGCATGTGCTAGGTGGCCTGAGATAACAAATATCTTTTACAAGAGGCAATACATTTACATAAGTAAGGAAGCAAGGGGATAGACATGGTATTACATGACCACTAACAAATTTTATACAGGTGCTACTGTCACTATGTCCTGCCAAACCACCAACCCAGGAGAAGCTGGAAGAAGTGTACTCTAAATTATGAAAAGCATCTAACAAAAACGTGAGTCTTTTAGCTTTAGAAAAGCTAAAAAAATCATAACAATAAACATTTTGTTATTTGATCCAAACATGAAATCTTCATAACTTATCAGCGTGTGCTTTGTTATGCTGCTGATTAAAATTTTTATAAAAGTGTTGTTCTGGTTTATGTCATCCTGGATTAATGTTTTGTTGCCTTCCCTCATTAAAATTAAACCGAAGGTGCTGGATTTTAGTTGTTTGTTTTTGGCGATTTTAGAGTAAAGAGGAATCTAAAGGTTTCCTTATGAATCTCATGGGAAAGTGCTTTAGTGTAAAAAATAACTGGAGAAAAGGATATTCTCCGAATCAAGTAATTATACTTGCCAAGTAACCGAGTTACTTCCTGGCTCTATATTATGGCATATTGGGTTCCAGACTCTGGGTCAGTAGTTTGGCAGGAGAGTAGGAGTCAGACCTGGAGGAAACTTATTCATGGCTACGTGGGATGATGTCTTATGCTCTTCGTTTCTTTCCTGTGCAAATGTACTGTCTCATAAAAAACGTCTGTTGTCTTTGGCCACTCAGCAGGTGCTCCAAGGAAATATTTTCCTGTTTCATTTTATAAAAATATACTGGCATTGGATAAAGAAAATTAAATAACTTAGGAAGTTTGTGTCTTCAACAAAAGTTATTAAATGAGGGTGAAGAAAGCTTAGGGGAAGCCAGAGAGCAGTGATCTGGCTCCCATTTTCTTAACTACTTATTTTATATGGGTGGGGATGGTCCCATAAGCAAATGGTTAACCCCCCTCTTCCTCATTCCCTCATTTTCTGTCGACTGGGAACAGATGAAAATGACTTTTATTGATTTATTTCTTAAAATTAATTTTTATTGGGGTAGAGTTGGTTTACAATGTTGTGTTAGTTTCTGCTGTACAGCAAAGTGAATCAGTTATACATATACACATATCCACTCTTTTTTAGATTCTATTCCCATATAGGACATTACAGAGTATTGAGTAGCGTTCCCTGTGCTATACAGTAGGTCCTTATGAGCCATCTATTTCATATATAGTAGTGTGTATATGTCAATCCCAATCTCCCAATTTATCCCTGCCCCGCTTCACCCTTGGTAACCATAAATTTGTTTTCTACATCTGTGACTCTATTTCTGTTTTGTAAATAGGTTCATTTGTAGAAGGTGAAGTTTAGATAGAATGGAATTGGATTTGCAAGTAACCAACCAGAAAGCACTAACCCTCACCTTTTTCTATTAACCAAAAGAGAAACTTCTGTAAGTTTCCAAGAGACAAATCATTTGAATCAAGGTATAAAATAAAAGTTTGGGAGTAGAACCAGTATTATGCTAACCAGATTCAAATATATTTTAATTTTTCCAGCCCATGTGAAAGCATTTCCCAGAATATCTCAGTGAGACCCATCACTTTCTAAGCCAGCTGTGTGGATGGAAGGTAACCTCATTTCCTCCAGAATGACTGTGTCCCCAATAGCCATCTTCGTGATGTAGCTCTTCGGCATCTTTTCCTGTGGTGTAGAGACATCTAGGAAACAAGATGTAAGTCCTCACTTTTAGGACAAATTCTCCAAGTATAAAGAAAGATTCATCTTTAATGGCTGTGGGCACAGATATGCTAAGTAACAAAAAGTAATAAAAAACAGCTAATATACTGAATACTCACAATTCGTTGTGTATTAGGTCAAGCACTTTACTATCTCATTCAGTCTTCATACCTCAAGAGTAACTATCGTTATTATGCCTATTTAAAAATGGGGACACTGAGGTTTGAAGAATTTGCCTGATATCAGACAGCTAATATGTAGAGTACTCAGGTGTTTTTTTTTTGTTTTGTTTTTTTTTTTGTTTGTTTGTTTTTGTGGTATGCGGGCCTCCCTCCGCTGTGGCCTCTCCCGTTGCGGAGCACAGGCTCCGGACGCGCAGGCTCAGCGGCATGGCTCACGGGCCCAGCCGCCCCGCGGCACGCGGGATCCTCCCAGACCGGGGCGCGAACCCGGCTCCCCCGCATCGGCAGGCGGACGCGCAACCACTGCGCCACCAGCGAAGCCCTCAGGTGTTAATTCTAGGGCTGCCTTTCTGCAAAGCTCTTTTCAGTAACTGTCATTTCCTACTATTTATTTATCAATGAAATTTATCAAATTCTATTGACTTGTGGATTCATCAAATTAGCCATTAGATAATATGATTACTGTAGGGAGTCCTATTGGATGAGTTGGTTTATATGGAGATAGAAAAAAGTTACTCCTATGAGCCAAATTGCTTTGTTTAATTTAGATGTTCACTTACATGCAGATGGTAGGTAATCTGTAGTGCAGTAGTTCAAGGTATGGTCTGGAGACCCCTGGAGGTCCTTGAGACATTTTTAGGGGTATGTGTGATCAAACTTCTTTTTATAATAAGACTAAGACTTTATTTGTTTGTTTCTTTTTTTTTTTTCATTCTCTCAGGAGTGTACAGTGGATTTTTCCAGAGGGCATGTGATGTGTGATATCACAACAGATTGAAAGCAGGAGATGTGAGAATATATTTTCAGTCTATAAAGCTAGACATTAAAGGAGATTTATAAAAAGATAAAAACAATGCCACTCTTCTGACTGAAAAATGTTTTGTTTTGGAAAATGTAATTACTTGCGCATATATATATATATAT
>NC_041223.1:70892953-70898445 GCF_002837175.3 Physeter macrocephalus | reverse complement strand
TGTCCCCTGCATCGGCAGGCGGACTCTCAACCACTGCGCCACCAGGGAAGCCCTGGGCTTATTTTTATTTTAAAATAAATATTTAAAAATTTTTCAGTTTTAATGTTTATATGGTAAATATCAATAGATATAACCCACGTAAAGGAAAGCTTATTGGGGCCATCAATAACTTTTGAGATTGTAAAGGGGCCTTGAGATCACAAGGTCTGAGGACCACTGCTCTCATGTAATGTAAAATTTAAATGGAAAGGGATGTTGGATTTAACTGTTAAACATATTCTTCCTTTTCTTTCTATTCCTTTCTAGCAGAGTAACTTGTAAGGTACTGAATCTTGAAAGAAATTTCTCAGTGCTAGGTGGCTGTGGAGTCACAGTTTCCTGGTATTGCAGATTCCTTTCTGATGATCTTCTCAGCTCACCATGTTTCTCCTAGTGACGGGACCCTGGCAGCCATATTTGTGTTATGGATACCAAGCCCTGTTGCAGTTGATTAGAAAAAGGTAAACCTAAGCTTAGCCAATTAGAGTCTCACTCCCAGAAATTTGGTGTTGGGATTCAGAGACAGCAGTAAATTTTTCTTTATGGCCTGAACTGAGTTGGTGAAAACTCAAGCAGAGGCAAATCACCCAGAGAAAGACCATCTGAAGAGACAGAAGAGACAGGTGTACTAAGAAAAATAAGGAGAAGTGGAGAAGTCCCCAATGGCTTCCTGGGTCTTTGCTCTAGACCCTTCTGAAGCATGGTTGCCTTCGTGCCCCTGGGTTTTATGAACTACCCCTGTAACGTTAGAATATAAGCTAGCTCAAGTAGATTTCTGTTATTGTTAAGCAAGCAGATCTTAGGCACTCAATTTCTGTAAAGCTGAAATTCTTGTGAAGGCATTACTCTTGTTTAAAGGTACAATGGAAAACATCTCAGAAAAAAATGGAAAATAATTTGTTGTAAGAGAAAGAATAGGAACATTAATTAGGAAATATATCAAGTTGTCCCTATTTAAAACTTTAGCAATGTTTATAGGTGTCACCCTCTTCAGAAGGGCAAGTAAAATGTGGTGGACAGGCAATCTGCCAGTGAAATCAAGGAGCATCTGTCTTTTGCTGGCTAATCTACTTACTTAGTCCCTGCTGTGCTGAATTGGAGTGTGGGTGTGTGAGTGCACATCAGGTACATCTTCTGGCCAGTTACCGAGTCCTAGCCTGTACTGCTCGCTGGATGACAGGCCAATCAATCAAGAGATGAAGTGTTGGGGCAAGGAATAGCAACATTATTCCAGAAGCCAGAAGACTGAGAAGATGATGGACTAATGTCCCGAAGAACCACCTTCCCCAAGTTAGAATTCAGGCTTCTTTTACACTAAAGGGGAGGGGGTAAAGTCCTGGTTCCAGCCAGACTCTGGAGGGGATGTGTTCATTTTTTCCTTCTTGGAG
This sequence comes from Physeter macrocephalus, assembly GCF_002837175.3. NCBI lineage: Eukaryota > Metazoa > Chordata > Mammalia > Artiodactyla > Physeteridae > Physeter > Physeter macrocephalus. Next base: position 70,897,018 of record NC_041223.1, on the reverse strand, counting down.
CCATTCACTAGTGGGTTCTGGTCAGGATGTTTCCTGTGAGCTGAACAAAGGTATTCTAGCTTAACATTCATTACCTGGGAGGCAGAGTTCCCAGAGATGGGCCATTATGTATAATTTAAACTTACAGGAAACATCCCTTTAGTGATTAACTTGTAATAGAATACAAAGGTGCTTCCCTATTACATATCACTTCATTTTTTAAAAAAACTTATTTATTTAATTTTGGCTGCATTGGGTCTTCATCGCTACGTGCACCAGGGCTCGAACCCGTGTCCCCTGCATTGGCAGGTGGATTCTTAACCACCGCACCACCAGGGAAGTCCTCCACTTCATTTTAATATTACCATTTTAGTTTTTACTAAACTCTGTAGGGCCACTTCTGTCATGTTTACCACTGTATCCCCACGGATTTGGAACAGTGCCTGGAACAGTGTGGGCACAGTCAATGTTTGTTGAGCAAATAAATAAATGATCATTTTAAATAGTCATGAAGAGGTTCACTAGACCAAATATTATGTGAGTTTTGTTTTTTTTTTTTTTGGCCATACCACGTGGCTTGTGGAATCTTATTTCCCCGACCAGGGATTGAACATGGGCCCTCAGCCGTGAAAGGGCGGAGTCCTAAACAATGTACTGCCAGGGAATTCCAGAGTTAAAATCTTATTAAGACTTTACTTTGATTTTTAAAGTTCAAGTTTGAAATGCAATTTTCACTGAGAAAAACAAAAATCTTTTCTCTCATCAGAAGCTCTTTGCTAGCAAGCCTCTCTCTCTGGCATACCATCCAGAGTCTTATTGCTAGAGGAAGTGTCACTCTTCCTTGTCTCTGATCAATCCTAACAGAGTTTTCTTTGTTTTAGATCCCTGAATTCTGGGTAGATTTCTAGTGATAAGAGGCCATCCTGGCTTACACAATGAGGGGTAACAGAAGCTTAAGATGGAATGAGCAATTGAAACCAGATCAAGGAGAAATTCAAGGTCCAGGTTGAGGAGTTTGGGCTTTATCTTTCGAACATTAGGATGCCCTAGAAGAGGACTGTAAGTTCTTCCACTCCATGAGTTCTTCTTACCTGAAGAAATGCATCTTTTAGGAAGATTCATAAGGCTTCAGTGTGCAAAATGGATCAGAAACAGAACCCATGGCCAGGAGATCAATAAGGAGCTATTATCAATGGTCCGGGTATGGAATAATAAAGATACTCTTTAGTTCCTTCTGACTATGACTGTGATAAAAGGTGCTTGGGAGTCTTCAGGTATCTTTAGAGTACAGAAGGAGAGGCAATATTAGGCTTCTTTTTTTTTCAAGACCTCTATGCTTTGAGCATAGTGTAGGCAAGACACGTAGTGGGATTTAGGAGTAGATATAATTGTATAACTTCAGCATTTGTAAAGGTTTCATGCCTCCATGCCATTGTTCCTGTTATTCCACCTTTCTGGAATGCCATCATTCTCATTCTCCTCCAATTGAAATCCCCTTCATCCTGTAGATCCACTTTCTTTCTGTCACCTTCCCTGATCTGCAGGTCAGAATTATGGTGTCCTTCCTCTCGCCTTCCACAGAAGGAGCTCGTTTCTTCGATAGGCACTTACTCCATTATGTCTCGTATGACGTTCATCTCCCACTTGGATGCGGACTCCTAGAGGGAAGGGATCATGATGGACCCAACCTTGGGTGCCCCACAGTGGCGATGCCATGGCTTTGCACTTAGATGAGGATGAATTTCATTCGTATAGCATGACTTTGAGGCATTTTAGAAATGAAGGCCGAGTTTTGCTTACATTCTTGGTAGCTGAGAAGCCATTAGACGAGGCATTTTATTTATTCACAGTGGTCACAATATTGCCAAAATGTAAACAATTTCAGTTAAGGTTGTGAAAATAATATACTCTGTGTTCACATCTATAGTTTCCAACCTACTGGGCGGCCTTGAATGACTTGCATGGTTATGTTCTTTCCTGAATGTTAACTAAACACCAAGATTACAGGGTAAACCTTTAAGTGACTGATTCAGAGCTGAATCCCACCTATTCAAGCTCCCTGCTTCTTTGGGAGATTAAATGACGTGTAATTTAACTGTGTGGGTCTAGCATGACTTACAGTGAATGGTGTGCATGTTGGAAAGCTTCATTAGTCAGCTCTAACGTCTTGACTACACCCTTCAAAATGTAAGTGATTAGGACTCATTCAGTGAAATGAATTGGTACACAGCAGTAAGTTCATGACTCAGACGGCATGAATGCCATTTACAAGGTTTTAACAGAGGAAGAGGAGCCAACAGAGGTAACAACTTTGGACTTGGGTTTCTATAGTCTTTCATCCAAACACTGTGCCTGAGAATACTTTGTTCCTCCAACACAATCACTCAGCATACAGATACAGCTCCTGCCCCTTCTGGGTGGAGAGGAAGTGGATGCAGAGCCTACTATGAGGTTGGGTACGCAGCAGAGGCCCGGTGCTGCACTCATTTGCCTCTTGGATACAGAGCTCCTACCTCTTCTATATAAGACTGAGGAAACTTACATTGTGCAGCATTATTCAGTTATATTCAAACTCACTTCTTGGGAAGTGACAAACACGAACGAGAAAAGACTGTTAAATGGCAAGGCTGAGATGGCAGAACACCCTGGGAATTAGAAGCAGAGACCACTTTCTCCCTGGAGGTCAAAGTTTCCTCCTACCCCAGGGGAAGGGAAGGCACTGGAAGTCCGGCCTCTTGTATCTCCTGCCTTCTGTGGGAGGCTTGGGCTGCTTCTTTTTTTTTCTCAAATCTGGGATGTTTTAAGGATCAGGCAACACATGAGCACAGAAGAAACCCATTGAATTGTCTTTTAGAAGCAATCAATGCCTGGTGGTCCACGACTGCTTCACTGTCATAAACTCTATACCATGCACAGGTTGTAGGCAGTTGGATCTTCTGTGGAAGTGGTTAGATGAGGCTGAGGGGACAGGTATTCACTCACTTCTGCAATTTGGCAACAGCAGTGGTGTCCACGGCTGAGAAGACCCTTAACATTCCTTTGGGTTTATTAGCCTGACCACCATTTTGTCCTCAGCTTAGCAGAACAATTGGAACAACTGCTGCTGCTTTTAAAGAGCTATTACTATGAAGATTCTTATTTAAATAATACTCAGCAAATTATGAATCATTATGTCTATTTTTCTACTGACAGTTACATCTGCCTTTCAAGAGGTCTTTTTTAGGATTAAAGGGTGGTAATCTGGCTCCTCTAAAAGGAATTTTTATAAGGTGATAGCCTCTAAATTTAATGTGGATTGTAGTATAGTTACTCCTTGACTTATGATGGGGTTATGTCCCGATAATCCCATTGTAAATTGAAAATATCCTAAGTCAAAAATGCATTTAATACCTCTAACCTACCACACATCACAGCTTAGCCCAGCCCACCTTAAACATGCTCAGAGCACTTCCATTAGCCTACAGTTGGGCAAAATCCTCTAACACAAAGCCTATTTTATAATAAAGCATTGAATATCTTGTGTAATTTTAAAACAATCAAGTCTACTCAGCAAATTATTTAGTCCAGAGTGGCCTAAAATATTCATGGAAGACATTCATGAAAAATATGTTCATTAACTTATTCTAAGCATCATTAATTCATCTATTCATGCAGGTATGAACTCAAGCAATATTTCTTGAGGGTCTGCTATATTCCAGACACTGTTCTAGGTTCTGGGGATAAAGCAGAGGACACATAAGAAATTAGCCCGGAGGAACCTTGAAGTGCACAGTTCATAAATCAAAGACAGATGAGTGACAGTCTAGTTTGACTCCCTATTTTACAAATGTGGAATCTGAGACTGCCCATCCTTTGGGGATTGTAGTTATGGGTAAAAAACATTAACATGGGCAGCCAGTAGGATGGGGTGGGGATCCCAGCCAATAACAAAGTGCAGTAGCTGAAGAATCATTTCTTTTAGACTGAGCCAAGTTTAGAATAAGAAGTATGCATTGGGGCTTCCCTGGTGGCGCGGTGGTTGAGGGCCCGCCTGCCGATGCAGGGGACACGGGTTCGTGCCCCGGTCCGGGAAGATCCCACATGCCG
>NC_041223.1:70872278-70892734 GCF_002837175.3 Physeter macrocephalus | reverse complement strand
CGTCCGGAGCCTGTGCTCCGCAACGGGAGAGGCCACAACAGTGAGAGGCCCGCGTACCGCAAAGAAGTATGCATCTCCTCCTTTCTATGATGCTATAATTCCTTTTTCAAAGCAGAAGGGACAAATTGTATATTCATGTTAATACAAGTGCTCAAATAGCATTTAAATAACATCTTGTAAGTGGCTACTAGAAATCTAGCAAAGTGTTTTTATCTGTATTATTTTATTCAATCCTTCAACCATTGCATGGAATAGCGATTATAATTCTCCTTTTACAGATGGTGCAACCGAGTCTAAGAGACTTTATGAAGGCCTATTATAGGCCTGGCACTGTGCTAGGCACTCTGACAACACAGAAAAAACCCCCAACAACAACAGAACCTGCCTTCAAATGATCTGAAAATTATAATACAGTGTGATAAATGCTATGATGCAGGTATGCCTGGGGTGTAGGGAGCTCAGAGGAGGTTCATTGCCCTGGTGCTGAGGTTGCTGAAGAAAACTTCTGAAGGAAGTGACCCCCGAAGCAGGGAGTTACTTGCTGAGTGGGCGGTAGTCAGGTAAAGAAAGGGTGAGTGCAGGATGTCACAGGCAAAGGGACCAGTGTGGGTAAATGCACGGGGTCTGAAGCATGCACAGTGCAATTAGGGAACAAAGAGTGGACTGATGCGTGGGAAGCTCAGGGCTTGAATAAGACGGATGCAGAATCTCCTATTACCAATGAGTTGACTGTTGAAGACTGTGCTTTCAAATCAGTTTAATGGCCCCAAAGATTTTGTTCTCCAAAAAGCTTTTTCATGGCGACATCGCTGCCCTCAACTCAGAGTTACGGGTCAGGCGTTTTCTGACCCTTCTGAAAATGTGCCAACAGTCTGAAGAAGATTCCCCAGTAGGATCAGAAAACCTGACACTAGAATCATCAACAATCCATTGTTCCTAGAATGTCAGATCCTTTCCTGGGCTTCTCTGATCTTGTGGAAGGTTTCACTTTGGAGTTGCTGGAAAGAAGCCTGAACCCTCTGTGAAGTGGCAGCAAGCTGGTGTCTAACAGGAAGTTTATGATCAAATGACTTGTTGATGTCCAAAAGCAGCATTTGTTGGTTTGATGTTTGCTATTATTCACTATTCCTTTAGGATTTGCAATGTCCAAATGTATTCTAAAATATGCAAAATTGAACATTTCAAACCTTCTAAATCAGCAGGGGATGCTGAATCCTTGTATCCACCCAGTGGATGAGCCAGACTGTAAAAGCTGCCTTTGCCTGCATCTGAAAAATGCATTCTATCTTTGTCATAGCCGTGGAAGCATCAACCTAATTTTGGTTTTCTGGTTTCAATTTTAAGAACCCTCAGTTGGCCTAGTTATACTCACCCTTAATTTTTAAGGCAAAGTCTTTTCATATATGATCCTTAGCTTAGCCAGATATGGGGGAAATGAATAAAAAGCTCTGTTAGAAAAGGGTTAAAATCTGATTCAGCAATCCCACTCCTGGGCATATATCTGGACAAAACTATAGTTTGAAAAGATATATGTACCCCAGTGTTCACAGCAGCACTATTTACAATAGCCAAGACATGGAAACAACCTAAATATCCATTGACAGACTAATAGATAAAGATGTGGTATATATATGCAGTGGAATATTACTCAGCCATAAAAAAATGAAATAATGCCATTTACAGCAATGTGGACAGAGCTAGAGATTATCATATTAAGTGAAGTAAGTCAGAAAGAGAAAGACAAATACCATATAATATCACTTATGTATGGAATCTAAAATATGACACAAACGAACTTATCTACGAAACAGAAACAGACTCACAGGCATAGAGAACAGACTTGTGGTTGCCAAGGGAGAGAGAGGGTGGGGGAGGGAGGGATTGGGAGTTTGGGATTAGCCGATGCGAACTATTATATATAGAATGGATAAACAACAAGGTCCTGTATAGCACAGGGAACTATATCCAATATTCTTTAATAAACCATAATGGAAAAGAATATGAAAAAAATATATATATATGTAAAACTGAATCACTTTGCTGTACACCAGAAACTAACACAACATTGTAAATCAACTATACTTCAATAAAATAAATTTTAAAAAAGAAAGGAAAGGTTTAAAACCTACAGTAGACTGGATCCACACCCTTTCTCTCAGACTCTCACATTGAGATCCAGAATACGTGTTGAACAGAAGTGTTGCCAGAGCTTCTCAGGAAGAAGCTAAGAAGAAGACTAAAATGACTCCAGGGTCACCCACTTTTCTCCTTTTATGATCCATAAAGGGACTTGCCTGACAAGCCCTCATAGAAAATAGCTTATCCAAAGGTGGTAAATCATCTAAACTCATCCTAATCCTGTTGGGGGGAAGGGTTGACTAGTCCTGTTATGGCCTTCTCATATTTTTGGTGTTTTTATTGGGTGATTATAGGAACCACATATATAGGCAAATGTACTCTGAATTTTGGTCACCTTTCTGCTGTATAGTGTCATAATCCTAGAAGTGGTCCTTTAAACTTTAATTGCCTGGATTATCTCAACTGAAAGAGGAAGTAATATAATTGAGTCAACTCCCAGGGTTATTGAAAAAGTTTGCAATAAAAGTCACTCTTTAGGTGACGGTCATTCTTGGGTTGGAATCACTCTGCTGTTTGTCCTGTACTCTTTCATTACCAAGGCACTGTCTCCTTTAAATTTTTGTCCTTGAAACATTGACTATATCAGCTGGAATTAGGTTAGGCTGCATATAACAGTAAAACCCCAAACAACAGAAGATTCAATAAGTGAGGATTTTACTTTTCTCTCATGTATGAGAAATCTGGAAGTAGGCGGCTAGGCTCCACAAACATCAGAAACATAGAGAGACCTTTTATCTTTCTGTCCCACTCTTATAGTCCAACATTTTCATTCTCAAGAGCACCTCATAATCTAAGATCATTGTTGGGAGGCAAGGCATCATACCTGTGATGCAGGCCAGAAACAAGAGGAAAGACAGAAGGACTAACTGTCCTGCTGAGACAGTTCCCTTGAAGCAGCATACCCAGAAGTCTCAAACAGTTCTTCCGCTTTGTCTCACTGGCCAGAACTTGGACATGTGACCATACCTAGCTGCTAGAGATCCTGGGAAATGTGATTTTTAGGCTGGCTGTCGTGCCATCCTAAATAAAATCAGGGCTCTGTTACTAAGGGGGAATGAAAGAAGTGGATGTAGGGATAGGGAACTAGAACTCTTTGCCTTAGTCTATTGCTTTAATATCCAAACATCCATGTGCATCATTCTTAAATATTAAACACTCATTCTAAATAGATCCTCAAGGAAATGGGAAGCTGGGATCGGATATATGTTTGGGTTGGATTTTGAAGGCAATAAGAATCCAGTTACTGTTAAAGATGGAACACTGGTAGTTCTTGTTACCTGTTGCGGGGAAGAATTACGTAAATGATCACCTATGCAAGTCTTTTGGAGTGAGCGCCTATTGCACGAAATCACTGTAGAGACCACATGAAGAATCTAAGACCTGTGGATTTGTCTTACTGCTCCAAAGTACCCTGGAGAACTTAAAGAAAGAAAATAACAGCTTCAAGTTTTAAATTCTCAGCTCAGTGACTGATCAGAGACCAAAAAATGTCTAAGGTTGTCCTGAAGAATTTTTTATTTTTTAATCTTGCAGCAAAGGATTTATGTAGCTGAAAATCATATTCAGAGTCTAATCCTGTGAATTGCTGAATTACAGTATAGTTTGAATTTACAGTCTTGCCATCTCTCTCAAGTAAATATTAGGGCACGGACAGGGAAGAGTGGAACCCGTAGAAGTGGAATGAGGACGTTGAGATGAGCTGGATGACTGAAAACCAAAATCACAAACTTTATTTTTGGCACCAATTACTCAGTGTTTTTAATCTGTAGCAACAAAATCCACACTGGCTAATAAGGCATGACTCAGAAGGATGCACAACTTACGCTCACAATCTTTTTGCCATGTCCTAGTTATATGACCTCACCTAGCTGCAAGGGAGGATGGGAAATGTAGTCTTTAGCTGGATTGCCATGTGCCCAAATAAAACTTCTATTACCACAAAAGGTAGAATGAATATGGGGGAGACAGTCAATGGTATTTCTGTTAACTAAGTCAAAGAATGCAGAAAGAGGAGCAAGTTGGTAAGGGAGCTGTGGGCAAGCAGAAAATAAGTTTGGATTGGGAAATATCAAGTCTAAAAGCCTGTGGCACATCTATTATGAGATGTCCATTAAGATGGATAGGGGAAGCAATCTTACCCAGGGAGAATTTAGAAAGAGAAAAGAGGGCCAAAATTCAAGGATGAGGTGGAGAAAGGGGAATCTCTGAAAGAAAATAGAAAAGAGCAGACAGGAAAATGTACCTGTCTCACAAGTCAAGGAAAGGGTTTAAGGAAGGAGGCAGTTATCAAAGTTGACAAATGCTGCTGAGAAGACAAGTAGAAAAAGGGTGGAGCAAAAGTCATTTGATTTGTCCCTTGTTGTCTCAGTGGAGAGATGGGGGCTGAAGACAAATTATAGTGGGTTGAGTTGTGGGTAGGAGGTGAGGAAGTGGAGGCGTGAGGAGTAGAGAGGCAGCCAGAAAAGGGCAGCAGGTAGGGTGAGAGAAAGTTTATTTTGGGGATAGGAACTCTTGACCACATCTGCAGGCTGAGGGCGTGGATTCAAGGGAGGAGAGATTGAAATGAAGAGAAGAGAGAGAATACTAATTGTGTGATATTTGCGTGATAGATGGGGTGATGGAGAGACTTGGTGAGATGGTCTGCGCATGGAAAGGGGTAGGGCTGCCTCTTTCCCTGGGACAAAAAGGAAGATGATAACAATTGGTAAAGGAGATGAAGATACTGAGAACTTGCAAAGAAGTCTGACAAGTCTTTTCAAATTTCTACCGATATTTGAATTATGGAGCTTGATGCTGGTGCATTTTCAGTGTCTGTTAGGCACTCAGATACACATGGAGACCGAGGTTTAATCAGCTCAGTTCCCCAGCACAGACTCCAGCTTTGACCTGAGGATGATCTCCTTTCCTGAAACTCTGCAAGCAGGACATATATCAAAGGAGAGGCTCAGGAGATCTCAGAACAAATCCCAGGATGTAAGAAAGGGAAGAAGCAGCAGCAATGAGTGCTTTCTTCAGGAGGCACCTTTGGTTTATCAGACCATACCAGCTGGCCCTTGCAGAGCTCTGAGTGCCAGGGACTCAGTGACCCCGAGGGTCCTCCTGGAAAAAAGGAAAAATTTGGATCTCCCCAAGAAGAAATCTCAGCAATGGACTAAATTCATTAAATGGAACTTAAAAAAGTTTCTGTTGTGGATGGTAAAATCATTATTGGAGGCCATCAGAGAGCTTCCATGACTCACTGTTTAATGATTTCCAGCAGTATTACAAAGGGTTTAAAAGTAAGCTTGGAGCTATTGAGAACAAATAGTGTGCCAAGAATATGCGAGTGGTTTGGGTTTTGGACTCTATGAAAACTGTATTGTTAATTTAGAGAAAAAATATAGACTGGATTCCTCAGGCTCTGGAAATCTGTTGTTTTCCTAATGGTATTTGCCTTGTCTCAGCAAGATATTTGACATTTAAAAAAAGGCTGAGCAGAGAGAGGTAGCTGTGTAAAATCTTGTGGATCAGATCATCCCAGAAGAGACAAGAAGAAAAAACTTATAGAGACCGGGTGAGTCATAGAGTAGAAAGGGGGAAAGGAAAGCAGAGTAAAGTGGAAGGAGAGGAAAAGGAATGGTGGTCCTTTCCCCTAAACCCAGATATGTTAGATGTTTTGCAAAAAGGGCCATAATTATTTCCCTCCCTAAATCTATGACCCTTTGCAACGTAACTCTGCAGTTCCTCCCATGAAGAGATTGTGACTGTTTTCCTGCCCCTTGAATTTAGCTGAACTTGTGACTTGTTTGGCCATCAGAATTTGAGGGAAATTGATTCTGTTCATTTTAAGCTTAGGCCTCAAGAGTTCTTGCACTCTTCTGCTCTAACTCTGGAACCTTGCTGAGCTCTCTAAGAACAAGCTGAGGCTAACCTGCTGGATGATGACAGCCTAGTTGTCCCCTAGCCTCAGCCGACAGCCAGTCAGCCCCAGAAACAGTCACCTAGCTAAGAGGCAGCATGAATGAGCTCACACAAGAACAGAAAGACAACCCAGCTGAGCCCAGCCCAAATTGCTGATTAATCCACAGAACTGTGAACTACATAATTGACTATTGTGTGAAGCCACTGAGATTTGGAGTGTTTTGTAACACAGTGAAAGCTAACTGAGACACCCCTGTGGTCTTGGGAATGTAGTGGAGTAGGGGAAGAGCAAAGAAGATGAGAGATGGAGGTTGGGAAATCATGTCATAATGAATTGTGCTCTGATATAAACATGAAGCAAGATTAAAATTGACAAGAGAAGAACTGAGCACCCATAGCTGTCTGTTTTCTAAGCTTTTCCGTCCTCCATTTTCTAGTATCAGTTCCCTGCCTTTCTCCCATACACATAATGAACTGTATGCTGCTCAATCAATCTGACTCTTCATGTGAGCTCTGGGTGGGGTTTGTCTTAGAGCTACAAAAAAACAAAACAAAACAAAAAACAAAAAAGAAAATGCTGCTGTCTCTGCTGTCTTAAGCAGGCTTTTCTCTGGATGGCTTTCTGAGGTCTGTGGTCAAGTTATATCTCTGTAAAAAGTTGGTGGCTCAGTGATCTAGACAGTGGTAGGAGGTTTTAATTGTTCATCAATGTTTATTTGGGAAATTTGAGGGGTTTTTTTCTTAGTGTTCCTTCAGAAACTCAGTCAACGTCACGCAAATCCTTCTGAGGCAATTCATGGCTCTTCTAAATAAACAAGTTTTCTCTTATCCCATTTTTCTGCTCAGCATGTTTTTAAAAAATTTGTTGAGGTACTTCTGGAAGCTTAAATTTGTTTCCTTTTGCTAAGCAGGAGCTTTAATTGGAGACAGCTCTGTTGTGAGGTGTCTTCCTACCGCCCCATCAGCCCAGGGTTCTGAAGGCTCCTCCCAAGAGAGGGGCTCCATGCTGCTCCTGGAATCCTGACGGCAGTTGTAGGACATACAAGCTCTATAGAGTTTCTCATCTCAGGGCCTCTGAGCCCCAGCAAAGCCCCAGGCATTCATGGAGCTGCACTGGCATTTTCAAAGCACTCTGCCACCTTTGATTTAAGTTAAAGCAGGGCTTTGGGAGTTAGATAAGTCTTTGCCTCGTTTTTCTCATTGGAAGATATTTGCTAGGAAAGATGAAGGGGACCTTGCCTCTCAGATGGAGCTGGGGTGGGCGGAGGCAGCAAGGCATGATGGGAAGAGGGTGAGCTTTAGGGTCGGACAGCCTGGGGCTAAGTCCTCGCTACTCCTTCCTGACCACGTGTAGGACATTGGGCAAGTTACTTACCCCCTTTGAGACTCAGATTTCTGATATGTAAGTAGGAACAATAACATACACTTTAGAGAGCTGTTTGAGATTTAAAAAATGAGATTACACATGTATGTAAAATGGCTGCCATATAATACATACATAATAAATGGCAACTACTGTCATTATAAAGAATGATATAGGGGCTGGGAGTTTCTTTTAAGATACATTGTGGTTTTCTACACTTAGGCAAAAGCAATTTGAGTACTGGTCCTAGGGAGCTCACATCACCCACCTCTCCTCCATCCTCGCCCCTACCCCCCAGCTCTCCCTCAACCCCATCCACAGCTCTGATGAATGATCCAATGTGTTATTTCCTCCTTCTTTGCTTTTGATACGGGCTTTCTTCTCTTTCCCTTGCCAAGGAACACTCCCTCCATTCCTAATTCAGGAAGTTCATTATCATGGTGTCCATTGGTTCTCGTGGTTTCTACTCCAACTGTGGTCAAACTGTGACTTGTAAACTTGAAGATTTCCTTTCTTTCCAGCCTGGACATCACCCTGACTGCGACGAGCACATAATTTCCTCTTGCTCACATTGACAAGTTACGTACTGCTCCCCAACATTTTCCACGGCATGGCACACAGAGACAACGATAACCTTTGTAGACAAAGGGTGTGTGTGTGGGTAACAGACAAGGCTGCTTATGGATGGACCCCGGTCCAACTGGCCTGAGGAGCAAACATTGTCCAGGGCACGTTTCTAATGAGGGCTGGGAAACTGCGTGCTGTGGACCATGAATTCCTTCATTCAGTAGACTTATCTGGTGGCTCTAGCAATACAGCAATGGACAGAACTCATCTTCTGCCCTTGAGGAGCTGTGTGACCTTAGTACGTGTGTTAATATGGAGTGCTGAGGTGGCAAAATATAGTAGAAAGAAGTTGGTCTCCAAGAAGTCCGTCAGTCTTGCGTTAAATTCTGGCTCCTCCACTTGCTAGCTCTGTGAACTTGAGCTAATTAACTAACTTCTCTGATGTTTAGTTTCTTATTTAGTAAAATGGAGGTCATAAATCTCCTTGCAGCCTTGCTGGTGAGGAAGAGGTGGAGTTTACTGAGAAATATTAGTTTTTAGTCCTCATGTATAAATAGGGATATTTATCTGCAAGTGGCCAGTTGAGTACTTTCCAAAATGCCTGAACATGTTCTGAATGATTATTGCAAATTTCATATTATCATTAATGAGTATTAGAGTATAAACGATATATCACCTCTCACTCCAATTTGGAGAAGTATTTGTGATTACCAACTAGAATCATAGTTTGTTCTCTCCACTGATGGATAGTTCCTCTGTCCTCACTATGTGTCAATATAAAGTCCTCAGCTTTGAGGATGTCATAGTCTGGGTTAGAGTAGGGGCTCAGAGACCACTTAGCCAGTGGAGACCCAAGAACTAGAACTCAGGGATCTCGTTTTCCAGTTTTATGATTCTCCCGTCAAGTCATGGTGTTATGTTGTGAGTTACAGAAGAGACAAAGATAAATAGGATGTGTCCTTGCACTTATGCAACCTGACAACCTGACTAAAGAGATTTAAGCAACTTTACTTTGATGAACTAAATTAGCAGCACTAATTTCTCTAGTAACAGGGAGGGTGTTTGGGGGAGGCATATCTCAAGTTAAAATGAAAAATATTATGGATTTGGAATTATCCTAAATATTTCTTTAAATTAAAAAAAAAATCTGACTTCCAGTTACAAATGGCTGGATCTCTCTCCAAGGGCTTGATATTCTAATTGACCATCTGTTTCTCTATACAACTCTCTGTACACACAGACATAAACACAGATGCACTTGAGCTACTGCTAAAGGTCACATACAAAAAGTTTGCAGTGAGAAAAGAAAAAGTAAGTAAAATACATGCATTTTGTTTTTTAGCTTACTATTTTAAAGGCTCATTCTTTAAGGGAAGGCCATCTCTCTGCTTATAATCCAAGAATCTGAGAGTTTTGTATTTTACACAAGATCTATGTTCAACAAATCCTCTTTGTTTTCTGTTCAAGGCAGAGATTGTATTTACAGTAACACTGAAGCCATACAGGACTAATAGAAAAATCGGTCTTTAACTTGCAAGTTGTTCATTTCTTGTTACCAATATTAATTGGCATTTGGTCTTCATATATGAAAACTTGGCACTTTATATTTTCACAGTCAAATAATTAAGTTGAATATATGATAACTTCTCTGAGAGAAAATAAGTGAGTTTTTGTTTCTCATACTCACAGATGAAGTACAGTAGCAGAGACAGGAAACTGTAGGTCTAATTTTTCTCACAAACTGATGAAGGCTCAAGTGAGATAATACCTGATTTATAGCTTAAGACCTAAAGTTTACATAGGAAAAAATATCTTGGGTTTTTTCTCTTCTTTAAAATGTGGACAAGACAATGAAATGTGTTAGTATGTAAAACACTTAAAACAACGTCCAACAGATATTAAGTGTTTAATAAATGTTAGCTATTATTATTACGAGAAAGTATTTTCAAAAGTACATATCTGTATACAAATAAAAGATACTATGGAAAACTGCTCTTGAGGAAATCTTATAGATTTCATAATATTTTATATCACACATCTTTCAATGATTTTATAATGTGAAACAACATTCTGACCATGTTTGAAAAAGACATATCTAATTTCTTAGTTGGTTTCTAAGGACCAACGTGTTTCTGATCATCAAATTAGAAATTGTACAAGAAATACAGTGGAAACAAACAGTTGATGATACCATGGGTGACGTTACTGTGTCAAAAGCACAGGAGAGGAAAACTACAACAATTGAAGCTTGGTTTGCTGAGACTCCTCTTGCTTTCTTTTTGTCACCCACTATGTCCCGCTTGTGTTAACCAAAGATCAAGTGAAGAGATTAAGGGAAGCAGTTTCTTTGACCCATCTTCAAGTTTGGAACCATAGAGGGAAAAAATCCAAGCCAGAGAAATTTCAATTACATTTGTTTTCAAGTGCATATTTATTTCCTATGTGCCATAAAGCAGAATTATTAGATTAAAAAATTTTTCAGAAGGTTGAGGCAGAATAGCATTTTGTGGTGTGTGTGTGTTTATTGATGGAGTGGGTAGGTGACAGAGTATGGGAAAGGATAGAACTAATGGATTTTAGACAACACACCAACAGGACTTTATTCCTAGGGCTGATGGACTTCTGACAGATTGGTAAATATCATTGTGTTGAAACATTTTCAACCAAGGCATTTGTGGAAAAGGAAATGCAATAATTCCGTCAAGCAAAAGAAATTTCTATTTAATGTCTGGGAGCTTCTAATTAACTTCAGGCAATCAAAGGGATTTCTTGGTGCGTTTAGATAACTGCAGTCTGACCTAGATGTTTAGCATAACTTTGATTTGCAGCAGTGGAAAGCAAACTTGGTGGAAAGCCAAGTTGGTATAAAATTCTCCTTTACCGTCATCGTTGTCAATCATGTTATCCCATCAAAGGCCAGGTTCTTCTCTTGCTTGTTTCTTGGTTGCTCCCAGCCCCTTCCTTCTGGTTTCTTTCCTTTAGAGGACATCTCTTTGGATGTTAATGTAGCCAGCAAAGGCACAGGGAGAAGGAGCTGGAAAGAGAAGAGGAAGAGAAAAGCAGTGAGCCAGGGAGTTTCTAGAGCCTTGAGAAAAGCTTTGGGAGCAGCCTTGGCACACTCTTAAGAGTTGAACAAGCATTGTGACCGTATCCTTACCACTGAGATCCGCACTGCCCTTAACCTCTATTGCCTCCTCAGACACAATGAGCTCTGCATAGATGTTTATTGATAGATTAAGCGAGGAGTCATGATTGCGCAAGCCCGTAGTGTGAATAAAAACGAAACTCTCTGGGGATTTCTGCAACGCAGGGCAAGTTGAACTTGCAAGACCTCAAGGAGCCATATCACCCTAAGAGTTTTTTTTTTTTTTTTTTGCTTTAGATGGTCTTTATCTTATTTTAATTAAAAAAAATTTTTTTTTATAAAAGTGTTTTTTTTTTTTTCTTGAAGATGTTGGGGGTAGTTTTTATTAATTAATTAATTTATTTTTGCTGTGTTGGGTCTTCGTTTCTGTGCGAAAATGTGGCAAGCGGGGGCCATTCTTCATCGCGGTGCGTGGGCCTCTCACTATCGCAGCCTCTCTTGTTGCGGAGCACAGGCTCCAGACGCGCAGGCTCAGTAGTTGTGGCTCACGGGCCTAGTTGCTCTGCTGCACGTGGGATCCTCCCAGACGAGGGCTCGAACCCGTGTCCCCTGCATTAGCAGGCAAATTCTCAACCACTGCGCCACCAGGGAAGCCCCTTAAAAATTTTTTACTGGAGTATAGTTGACTTACAATGTTGTGTTACTTTCAGGTGTACAGCAAAGTGAATCAGTTATATACACACACACACACACACACACACACATATATATATATATATTCATTCTTTTTCAGATTTTTTTCACTCAGATTTTATGAGTCTTTCGATTCCAGCCATCCAGCAACACTCCCTGAACTCCTTTTCCCGTGTTGGGGGTCAGAAAGTGACTTCTGGTCTTATGGCCATGGTACCTTGGCAAGCCTCTCTGCTTCCTTGATATAAAAAGAGGAGCTTCGCTTAGGTTAGGACTTGTCCAGCTCTCACGTTCTGGGTGATTCTGTGAGCTATGAGTTCCACCACCCTTGACTGATGGAGGGAGGGTCATGGGAACAGAAGGAGCCTCTTTTCTGAAACTCCAGGGCATTCATTCCAGCTTGGATTGGACAGTGAGTACTTAACCATAGGGAGGAGGTTCTCTCTTTGCTAAATGCACCTTGGTCCCTATCTCTTGGGACAACCTCATGAATCTCTTCCCAATTATTTTACAGCTTTGAGTGTCCCTGAATATATGTTACCGAGCTCTTGTCCTTATGTTTTTATATGTGGTATTGTGTGCTTTTGAGAATAACAAATAGGGGAAACATTTGCAGTGTATGGATAGGAAATGGTTTCCTTAGCAACGACTGCAGTAAGAAAAATATATCAAAGGATGTGGGTTTTCCCCTACTTTCATTACCCCCAAATCTAGTCCCTAGCCTATACTTAATCTTCTTTTTTTTTTATTGTAAGATAAAACATAGAATCATGCAGTGCTATGAGAATCTATTACAATTTTGGGGTAAACCAAGATTCTACACATGCACATAGGACAGGGAGGGCTTCATTGCTATTTGGGGTGCTATATTTAAAGCACATGTGTATACCTATTCAGAAATCTAAATGACCTGTAAAAGTTGTTTTCCTTTACTTTTCCTGGATTTCCATGCTCTTTATGCCTATTTCTTCTCAATGCCATTTCAAAATACAAACACCCATAATCATAGAAACCATCATGTGTAAACGTTGGGGGAAATCAGATGTTTACTTAAAGTCATCAGGACAAGGAGAGGATATGTCTTATTCTCATTTTATACAGTAATATTTAGGCCCTAGGCTGGGTTACCCTTTTTAATCTTTTTTCAGATAAGGCCTCTGCAATGTGATTCAATCACTGGCAGCCTCTTGAAGTTGCTTCTATTTTAGTTCTTTACTTTTCTGCGATGGAGTGGAGACTTACTTCAACTTGCCAGAATTAGTCTGCTAAGTCTCAGTAAACACCCATAAACATAACTCCCTGGTATGACTTGGCATAGGCTAAGCTTGGAACCTTCTTAAAATTAATTTAGTAAGAAACCAGAAGAGTTCGCAAGAACATCCTGGTTGAAGTTTGATTCTGGAGATGAAGATCTGAGGATCGTCCGTCCTGTCTATTTGCTTCAGGGATGGGAGCATGGTAATCAGAGAAGGGGATATTTCTGGTCTATTCTAGGCAGTTGGTCCACCAATTAGTATTGATCATTTTCTTGATTTCTCCCTTCTGATCTGCACAAGAGACAGAAGTCATGTGATAATTTTAGCATCGTTTAATCAGCCATTATTTTCTCTTCAGATGTCACTGCTAATGAACCACCCCATGACCTCCTTGCTTTTAGAGGAGGAAGCTTCCTGCTGCTATCCATCTCAGGCTTCTGTGCAGGAGAAGGGAACCACACTTGACCTCAGCTGACTACCTGAGTGCTTCTTTGGTCCCAGGAACTGAGATGTGTGATCCCCTTCCTCATTTCTAATCAGAATGTTCTGTTTTTTAAATAGTTGTGAAACAACAGATGGCTACAAGGTAGAAAAAGAGAAACAAGTTGAAACTTGAACAGTGACGTTTCTGAGATTCTGATGTGGCAGAGAAATGGATCCCGTGAACCATTAGCCCAATCCCAGGCAGAAACCATGTGAAGAGATGCTTTCAGCCATAGACTTTGGGCATAACCACAGCGGGGGTCCCTGGTTCGAGGAGGCTGGGGTGGTGGAGGACGGTGTTGCCTGGTGATGGGAGGCCAGGGTTGGAAATAAGTGTGGTATCTAGACTGGCTTGAGCGTTCTGGCCAATCCTTTTCACCTGAAAGTTACCCCCACTTGACCATGGTTTACTGGTGTCTCTGAGAGCCTGTAAGATCTATGGATTAGCACAAACAAGCATTTCCAGAGAAGCCCAGTAATTTTCACATCATAGCATTAGTGAGGCATTATATGACATATACTGTAATGTGAGTTGAATAAAGACCGGTCCCAAGAGTGTGAAAGAGAAGAATCAACTGGCTTTTGTTCCTTCAGTTATGACTTGTTTCTGCATTTTCAAAATGTTCTTATTCAAGCTCATAAAAATATCAACAAATCAAGTTGTTTTTTTTTTAAAGGGACTATATTGGCCACAATTATTCTTTGATTCTGTCTCCCATTTGAATTCTCCTGGACATCTCCACAACGTAGCAAGAGATACGGTTGTGCAGAAACTAACCAGTCAAGAGGCTTGTGGTATGTGTTTTAAATAGCTATGAGAATTTTTAAGTGCCTTTTAGAAAATGAGCAGCTTCTGCCATCCACCTGTTCACTTTACAATTCCTTCCTCCTGTTTCATGTGTTACTCTCGTTCCTTGTTTCCCAACCCTTGGCATATAGTCTGACATGGAAATGCTTTCCATATTTATTCTGTCTGGTTCTGTTTCCTCTGAGATTGGAATTTCATTTTGGGCTATGCCTTAAGGAAAAAAAGTCCATCCCTAGTTCCTTCTATTTGAAAATTTCAAATAGAAAATGAAATTTCATTTCGGGCTATGCCTTAAAGAAAAAAGTCCATCCCTAGTTCCTTCTATTCCTATTTATATCTTCTTTTGCCCCCAATGTACTTTTTCCCCTAATTCTTCTTCTCTCTTCCTTGTGTCTTCTTATAGTCTCTAGGTCAAATGGACTCTTCCCAAGTTATTTTCTCCTTTATCCACCTTCCCTCTACTTCACTCATCTAATCTGTGAGGAAGATGAGTTATGTTGTGAAATGATATACAGCTCAATTTCTGACACCAAGAATTCCTTTCCCTGCCCATTTTGAATCCAAAAGTCCAGAGCAAAGATAGAGTATAAATTAACCATCTATCAACACAGACAATGGAGAAATTTCCCCCAAACACTGCACCAATTGTTAATTCCTTTCTATCTTGCATATTTGCACTGGGAAAGAATTTTTTAGGCCCATGGTTGGCAGGTGAAAGAACAAGAGGGTCTTCTGTCCCCATCACTCCCCTGAAAGGGCTCTTGTCAAGGTCTCCTGTGACCCTTGTGTTGCCAAGTTCAGTGGTTACTTCTGCACCCTCATCTTACCTGACCTCTCACCCGTGTTGCCTCACTCATCTTCTTCTGTCCTTCACCCTCCTGGCCACTTCAGCTCAATCTTCCTGGCTGACCCTCCCTTCTTTACTTCAAAGGTCCGTGTCCCCGTGTCAGGCCCAGGCCTTCTCTCTTCTCTATCGAAACTCTCTCCTTGGGGATCTCATCTTTAAATGTCATTTGTATCCTGAAGACTTCTAAGTATAAATCACCAGTCCCAACCTCTCTCCAAAGCTCCAGACTTCTAACAAGGAGACATCTGGTTGTGCAGACATCTCTGAACATTTCTTCTTGATATTCCCAAGAGGTTACCTGACATCTCCTCTTGGTTAGGCATCTCGAATTGAACCATGACCAACCCAAACAGAGCGCTATTCCCACTCTGCCTCTCAGCTCCTCAAACTGCTTCTCTGTCATCCTTTCCAGTAAGTAGCATCACCATCCACCCAGTTGCTCAGCCTGAAGTCACACCCCACCCCGACCTCTCACCCATCACCAATTAGCTCTACCTCCAGAATACGTCAGAAATCCATTCACTTTTCACAGCTTCACCACCCTTGTCGACGCCACTCTCTTTTATTGTGTGCATGGCTGCGATCATTTCCAAAGAGGTCTCCCTGTTTCTATTCCTGTCCTCATTGTGGTATTTTCTCCATACAGCGGCCTGAATAATTTTCAAAAATGTTAATCAGGGGACTTCCCTGGTGGTCCAGTGGTTAAGACTCCGAGCTCTCCATGCAGGGGGCCCAGGCTCGATCCCTGGTCAGGGAACTAGGTCCTGCACGCAACTAAGAGCACGCATGCCGCAACTAAGACCCAGCGCAGCCAGAAAACAATAAAATAAAATAAAATAAAATAAATGTAAATCAGGTTGCATCATTCCCCTTCTTAACCACCCCTTGTGCTGTCCCGTATGCCTGCTCCACCCATAAAACACCCTCTTCTTCTTTGCCTTGTCTAGTACTTTACTTCCACTGTAGTCCTGACCTGCTGAAAAGGTTAAGCCTCTTTATGCTATCTGGTTCCTTTTTCATAAGTAAAATGAGGACAAGAATATTTACCGATCTGAAAATCCTTTAAAGTATTTATTACTGTACAGGTAGAAACCTTCTTAGGTAAGTCTCTCTTGTCTTTGAAACATGGAGGATGGAAACTTTAAGACTAGTGGTGTGGTTTGCTCCTGTTATCTGAGCAAGGATACTGGACAGAGTTGAGAAAAATAGTGAACTTGGGGAGACACAGATGGAGAATAAAATGGGAAAGTAAAAGATGGTACAGGGGTTAGAAAGAGATGCATGCTGAATAAAATTTATCCTTTATAATTCATATTATAGTAGAATTGTATAAATTGAGTTGCAGTAGAAAAAGGAGTAAAAAAATGATATTAATTAGCATCATACTAATAATTATACTATGTCTCCCTGAATTTATATAATCTTTCTGCAAAGAGCTAAAAATGGTTTAAAAAGCTCTAATAATATTATATTATTGGGCAATGTGTCTATAATAGACACTAATTATATGGTATTAAGCCAATCCACAGAGCTTTCTAAAGGTACAATAGGCTAATAAAACACCAGAAACCTAATTGCTACTCTAAGAATTTAGAATTAAAATTAGCTTAATGATAGGAAAAATTTTAATAGGGAAAAATATCCACAGAACACTCTCTCGGATGTAGTTTTTCACTCTAAGGAAAATTAAAAAGATCAATAAAAACAAAGTAAGTACTCAGACCTTGTTGTTACACAAATATCACTGTTAAGTTTCTTCCTTTTCTAAGCTATCTTACTGTGTGGTTTTCAGAGCCTTTTATAAATCAGCCACTAGAGAGCAAACTTCTTCTTTCTATCAAGCCGTAGTTTTATTAAAAAAAAGTACACACCACATATATATTGGCACTCTTACTATAACATATTATCTCAGACTGTAAAATCTGATAATATAGCTTTTGGATGCCTGGGGCGGTGGGCGTGGAGGGTGGAAGTGGGGAATTTTAAGACCTTTGTATTATTAAAAACATAAGAAAACACAAGATAAGGTGCTGTAACGTTGAACTACTTTCATGGAGTGAAAATGAAACCTTCTGCTGATGGAGCAGAAAGTCTTAAGTTTCATCCATGTAATAAAATATGATAAGCATTGTTTGGTGGGACAGGCATCCTGGGCGTTTTTTCCAGGCGGGGTCTCTAGGGAGCTCAAAGAAATGGTATTGTTTCCACGTGAAATGTGGATAAATTACATTGTCGGTTACCTTTACAGCCTTGAGCCAGAGGCTTGAGCCAGGCAAAAGAAAGCTGCCAGTTGAGGAAACTTCTCATCTATTGGACTAATTCCTACTATTGACATTACTTCCAAAGGTCAGTGTGGTCCCCAAAGATAAATATGCAGGAGGATCAATCCACCAAAAGGTGCCAGGGAACAGAAAAAGGAACCAAGGAACAGTGGGGAATTTACTGCACATAGAAACCCCAATTTACCAGGCCCCAGAAGGTATTTCTCAGCCGGCTTTTTGGCCACGACTGAAAAATAAAGTGAGTAAAACTGCTTTCTCTTCCGTTTTCTGTAAACAGTTGACCTTGTCCAAATTTCATCTCTGTTGTCTGGGCTTTGGGATTGCTGAGGATTTACAGTCTAGAATTTGGACTTTTGGGGTATTTTTACAAAATAATATTTAGTAACTATAGTTAGATTATAAAAGCTATCCAAGAAGGGAGATTTCAAAACCTTCCAAGGAAACACTGGGGTTTATAGGCTATTCCAGTTAGGGTATAAATATATTTTTAGATTGAAGTGACTCATGTGAAATTGTCAATATTTGAACAATTTGGCCTATAAAACAGCAATTTCACAGGGCTTGACCTACTACTGTATACTACAAGGCCTTCTGTGGAGAGGCCTCCACCCCACAGCTCACTACTCAATCAGGGATCATTGCACACCCACCACGGGCTCAGTAAAGTCCCAACGTAGCTCAACAAAGACAAGCAGGGAACACTTCCCTTGCCAGGCACTGCCATGAGTGCTGTCAGACATTAAGAGCAAGCAGACCAGTCCTGTCTTTGCAGAGCTTACGTTCTAGTGTGAGATGCAGGCACCGATCGCTCACTCTGAGGAGAATGAGACCGTGCTATGTTCTCTAGAGCTGAAGTACTGTGGGAATAGGAAAGGGGCTGAGATTCGGTCCTGACTGGGGAACTCCAGGAAAATTTCATGGAGGAGATGGCACTCCTGTTTGGGGGCTGATGCTTACCTGAAAGAGGCGGTTTTAACTGGGACTTGAAGGATGCCTTAAGATAGTTCTTAGAATTTCTCTCAGATATTTGTGGCTGTGATTGTTATTATTACCAGGTGGTAAAGTCTCTGAGGGCAGGGGTCTCTCTGGAACCACACGGAACCTGGCGCAGTATGGAGGCTCTGTTTCACGCTCCAGAGCCGGTGCATTGTAGTGGGTGAGAACATTTACCTGGGAGCCAGACTGCCTTTAGTGGCTGTGTGACCTTGAGCAATTTAATCAACTTCTCTGTGCCTCAGTGTCCTCACCTGTAAAATGTGGGTAAATAATAGCACCCATTTCTGGTCTCCTCTGGAATGCAGAAACCACTAGGCATTTCCACAGGTCTGTGGGCAACCTAATAAAACTTTTCACTGACAAAACAAGGGAGCCCCAAGGAAAGAACTCCAGCGAGCTAGACTTGAGGAAGAGGAGCCAGACTGGCAGGTTGGCTCCCTAAAGCCCCAAAGAGTGAGGGGAGTCAGGCCAGGACATCTGTCTCATGAAATGTTTTCCTTTGGTGCAGTTCTGTGCACTGATTCTTGCGGGGGGTGTGTGTGTGTGTGTCTGTAAACTTTAGGTTTACAAGCAAATAAATGAAATCCCAAAAGAGCTGTTTTTACCTAAACCTCTCTAAAACCCCAGGGCCTTGGTGGAATTTTTTTTTTTTTTTTTTTGCGGTATGCGGGCCTCTCACTGCTGTGGCCTCTCCCGTTGCGGAGCACAGGCTCCGGACGTGCAGGCCCAGAGGCCATGGCTCACGGGCCCAGCCGCTCCACGGCATGTGGTATCTTCCTGGACCAGGGCACGAACCCGTGTCCCCTGCATCGGCAGGCGGACTCTCAACCACTGCGCCACAAGGGAAGCCCTAGTGGAATTTTTCATAGCCCTTAAGCAGTTCGTAACTCAGGATGGGGGTAGGGTAGAGGGCAGCTTTCGTGGATTGACAGTTCCAGAGGCCACAGGCCAGCACCGTCACCTCTGAGGCCCCAGGGCTCCTGCTTGGTGGCAGAGATGACTGGCAGATCCTTACCCAGTGGAAGCAGCAGCCTTGTCTGATACCACATGGGATTGTTCTTGGACATATTCAAGACAGCCCCTGGGAAGGCCTAGAAATTTGGTGGCGCAGGGTGGCGGGGTGGTGGGAGCTCCTTGAAAGAAGTGTCCGGAAATAGCAGGGTGAAAGGGCAGGATGAAAGTCAGCTGAAGGAAGGTTATGACCCAATGTTGCCCAGTTTGTATCTTTCAGGCCGCTGTGCTCTGGGACACATCAGTTACATGTGAATCCCTGCTTGCAGTTTAGCAAAGTCCATTGTAAGTGAAGGTCAGAAAAGATTTTTTTTTTAACATCTTTATTGGAGTATAATTTCTTTACAATGGTGTGTTAGTTTCTGCTTTATAACAAAGTGAATCAGCTATACATATACATATATCCCCATATAGAAAAGTTGTTTAAAAGTTCTCCTTGTGCCTAAGAAAATAATATATCTTATTGTGGATAGTTACAAAAATATAGAAAGCTACAAAGTTAGATTGAAATTTCCCTTAGCTTATCATGCAGTGATAACTACTTTTTTTTCTTCCATTTTTAAAATTTTTATTTTTTAACATCTTTACTGTAGTATAATTGCTTTACAATGGTGTGTTAGTTTCTGAATTATAACAAAGTGAATCAGTCATACATATACATATAACCCCATATCTCCTCCCTCTTTTTTTTCTTCTTATACTTAAAAAAAATATCCTTATTGGAGTGTAATTGCTTTACAATGGTGTGTTAGTTTCTGATTTATAACAAAGTGAGTCAGCAATACATATACATATATCCCCATATCTCTTCCCTCTTATGTCTCCCTCCTTCCCACCCTTCCTATCCCACACCTCTAGGTGGTCGCAAAACACCGAGCTGATCTCCCTGTGCTATGCGGCTGCTTCCCACTAGCTATCGGTTTTATATTTGGTAGTGTATATATGTCCATGCCACTCTCTCACTTTGTCCCAGCTTACCCTTCCCCCTCCCCGTGTCCTCAAGTCCATTCTCTACGTCTGTGTCTT
>NC_041223.1:70864063-70871349 GCF_002837175.3 Physeter macrocephalus | reverse complement strand
TCCTACAGCCCCATTTTTCTTTCTCTAGATTACTTTGGCTATTTGGGGTCTTTTGTTTCTCCATACAAATTTTAAGATTTTTTATTCTAGTTCTGTGAAAAATGCCATTGGTAGTTTGATAGGGATTGCATTGAATCTGTAGATTGCTTTGGGTAGTAGAGTCATTTTCATAATGTTGATTCTTGCAATTCAAGAACATGGTATATCTCTCCATCTTTTTGTATCATCTTTAATTTCTTTCATCAGTGTGTTATAGTTTTCTGCATACAGGTCTTTTGTCTCCTTAGGTAGGTTTATTCCTAGGTGTTTTATTCTTTTTGTTGCAATTGTAAATGGGAGTGTTTCTTTAATTTCTCTTTCAGATTTTTCATCAGTAGTGTATAGGAATGCAAGAGATTTATGTGCATAAATTTTGTATCCTGATACTTTACCAAATTCATTGATTAGCTCTAGTAGTTTTCTGGTAGCATTTTCAGGATTCTCTATGTATAGTATCATGTCATCAATGCAGTGATAACTACTTTTGATGTAAATGTATTTTGATGTATTTCCAGCCAGATTTTATCCTGGCGAAAGACATGCATATTTGGAATTTGCTAAATTTGGTAAATTTATTTAAATACTTATATATTGCTATAAAAATTTTACTAATTTTTATCCTCGCTTTTTCACTTAACATTGTGTTTTGAATATTTTCCCACATTAACTACTATTGAAAATATTATTTAATACATATTTCCTTATATAGGTGGCTATAAATTTTTAAAGTCATTTTAATTTTTATTAAAGCATAATATGCAAATATTACATGCAAATATTCTACAAAATGTAACACAGCTAAATGGCATAAAGAAAGAACAATCCCTTCTCCAGTCACCTTTGGCCATTTATCCACACCTGCTTTGTCTCAAGAGGAACCATTTTCAATACTTAGATAGCAGCTTCTTTTGATATTTACCTCCATATTTACAACCAATATTAATATCCTATTATGTCTTTATTTACCAAATTTAATACTATAGTGAGGACTTTTGCCTTCTCTTTCTGCCTGATGCAAACATTTTAATTTTTAGCTAAATACAGATTCAGTGTTTTTATGATTAGTACGTGAATACTGTTCACTGCTGACGTAAGTAAAGTGCTATGAGTATTTTTTTCTTGTGTATTTTTTGTTTTTTCTTGGAGTTAATAATTGTCATTTTCATTTGCTTAAACTTCTTTGACATGTGTAAGTCTTCCTACCTTCCAATAGCCCTGTGAAATGGCTTTCTATACAATTTTCCACATGATCAAACTTGTCATATAATTTATCAGTTCTATTTTATCCTGTAAAATTCCTTCTGAAGCCCTCTGACCTCCTGCTGCATTCTGGACTGCTTCTCCTTAAGCCAGCAGCCTCTAGATTTTTTTAAATGATGGACTGTTATCAATTTTTAAAAAAGCATATACCTCCAATATTTTAATTATTTATTTATTTATAAGATATCTGTTTTTCTGTAATAGTGTGTACATTATGAAACATAAATAAAAGAAGAAAATTTAAAAGACAAACATTAAAATAAATAAAAAGAAGATATTATTTCCTTCTTGTGCCCCAAAGTTTGTTTTTTGCTCAGTGAGGGGTGAGACCTCTGGTCTAGGCTTACTCACAATAATTGTCCTGGGGCTTTCCTTTCCATCAGTCCAGGAATTCCTTTTGGCTATTTCTTGTGTTGGACCTTGTTTCTTGGATTCCATACTTCGTCTTTCTGAGTTCTCTCTGATGTTTGGATGAAGCACATCTTCTGGTAGCTTCCTAAGAAAAGGTGCAAGGGAGGTTAATTTCCTGAGTTTTTGCTTGTCTAAAAATGTCTTTATATAAAAGAGTGAAGATACAAGCTAAAGACTAGGAAAAAATATTTGCAAAACACCTATCTGCTAAAGGTCTTGTGTCCCAAATATACAAAGAAACTCTCAAAACTCAATTTTAGGACAGCAAATAATCCAATCAAAAATGGGCAGAAGATCCAAACAGAGACCACAGAAGATCTACAGATGTCAAATAAACATGAAAAGCTTCTCAACATCATATGTCATTAGGGAATTGCAAATTAAAACAATAATGAGAAGCCATTACACACTGATTTGGCCAAAATCCAAAACATGACAAGACCAAATACTGTCAAGGATGTGGAGCAGCAGGAATTCTCATTCATTGCTGGTGGGAATACAAAATGGTACAGCTACTTTCGAAGACAGTTTGGTGGTTTCTCACAAAATTAAGCATAGTTTTAGTATTCAATCCAGCAATCACTCTTGTTGGTATTTACCCAAATGAGTTGAAAATTTATGTCCACACAAAAATCTGCATAGGAATACTTATAGAAACTTTATTCATAATTGCCCAAACTTGGAAGCAACAAACATAGACTTCAGTAGGCAAATGGACAAACAAACTGGGGAATATCCATACCATGAAATATATTTAGCAATAAAAATGCCTATCAAATCATGAAAATACATGGAGGTAGCTTAAATGCTTACTGCTAAGTGAAAAAACTAGTCTCGAAAGGCTACATACTGTATGATTCCAACTATACAACATTCAGGAAAAGGCAAAACTATGGAGGCAGTAAAAAGATCAGTGGTTGACAGGTTCAGATGGCAGAGAGGAAGGGATGGTAGGTGGGAGCATAGGAGATTTTTAGGGAAGAGAAACTACTCTACGTGATACTGTAATGGTGAATAGATAACAATATACATTTGTCAAAAATAGAAGTGTGCAACACAAAGAGTGAACCCTAATGTAAAGTATGGGCTTTAGTTAATAATAATGTATCAATATTCATTCATCAATTATAACAAATGTACTGCACTAATATAAGATGTTACTAACAGGGGAAACTTTGCGTGGTTGGGGTTGGTGGGGAAAAAGAATATGTGGGAACTTTGTAACTTCTGTTCATTTTTTCTATAAACCTAAAACTGCTCTAAAAAATAAAGTCTATTAATTTAAAAAGTCTTTATTCTCACATTTGATGAATGATTTGATTTGGATAGAGAATTTGAGATTAAAAATTTTTTGAGGCACTGCTCCATTGCCTTCTACATTCAGTGTTGCTGTTAGAAATCTCATGCCATTTTATGTTATTATCTGTGGAATAATCTGCTCCCCCTCCTGCCCCATTCCATCCCCCCAGAACTTTTCAAAATCTTCTCTGTTTTTAGTGATCTGAAATTTCGTAATGATGCAGGTCTTTCTTTCATTAACTTCATTGACTTTTTAATAAAAGTTATCTTTGTTGGGTATAAAATCCTTGGTTTACATGTTCTTTTTAAAAAAAATTTATTTTATGTTATTTATTTGTTTTTGGCTGTGTTGGGTCTTCATTGCTACGTGTGGGCTTTTTCTAGTTGTGGTGAGGGGGGACTACTCTTCGTTGAGGTGTGTGGGCTTCTCATTGAGGTGGCTTCTTTTGTTGTGGAGCACGGGCTCTAGGCATGCGGGCTTCAGTTGTGGCACGTGGGCTCAGTAGTTGTGGCTTGTGGGCTCTAGAGGGCAGGCTCAATAGTTGTGGCACACGGGCTTAGTTGCTCTCCAGCATGTGGGATCTTCCTGGACCAAGGCTTAAACCTGTGTCCCCTGCATTGGCAGGTGGATTCTTAACCACTGCACCACCAGGGAAGCCCTCATTGGCTTTTTAAAACATTTCTTTTGAAGATAGTTGATTTACAACGTTGTGTTAATTTCTGCTGTACAGCAAAGTGATTCAGTTATACATATATTAATTATACATTCTTTTTCATATTCTTTTCCATTATGGTTTATTACAGGATATTGAATATAGATCCCTGTGCTATACAGTAGGACCTTGTTGTTTATCCATCCTATATATAATAGTTTGCATCGGCTAATCGCAAACTTCCATTCCTTCCCTCCCCCAATCCTCTCCCCATTGGCAACCACAAGCCTGTTCTCTATGTCTGTGAATCTGTTTCTGTTTTGTAGATAAGTTAACCTGAGTCATATTTTAGATTACATATATAAGTGATGTCATATAGCTGTCTTTCTCTGTCTGACTTTCTTCACTTAGTATGATAATCTCTAGGTCCATCCATGTTGCTGCCAATGGCATTATTTCATTCTTTCATTGACTTTTTAATCTGGAGACTCATGCCTAGTAGTCTTAGAAACTTTTAAAATATTATTCCTTTGATAATTTCCTCCTGTTTTTTCTCTTCTCTCCTATTAATCTGGACCTCTGGATTGATTCTCTAATTTTCTTACCTTTTCTCTTCCAATACATATCTCTGGTTTTTGTTATTATTGAACTCCCTATTCTTTCTTAGACCTTATTTTCCAATCTTCTAATTGGATTTGTCATTTATGCTATCATTTTCCCTTCTCTGAAGCAATTAATGTAGTATCTTTGAAATTTTCTTCTGCTTTCTGCATTGTCTCTGTGTTCCCCATACCCCACTGATTAATTTTGGTTTCTTGTGTTGGATGCTTTCCTCAAATGTCTAGTATAGCTTGTCTGTCCATTTGTGGTTAAGAATAGGGCACTAAAAAACTGATTGGAACTCTGTGTGCCTATGTGGGGCTGATCAACTGGTAGATGGTGCATGAGACAATTGGTGGGCATAGAGATTTTTAACTGAACTCCCAACATGTTAGTATGTATTGTCTCTTTAGGTTCATTTCCTCTAGAGAAGGGTAATACCATCTCCTGCCTTGGGGTATAATACATGAGCCTGATGAGTTGGCAGTGGGCAAGGCTGTAGTTTCAGCACCCAGAATGCAGATTTTCACTTGGTCCCTCTGTTTTCACGTTAGTACTGGATCTGTATTGTCCTCTCTGCCTGGTTATTCTTGTCTGGAGAATTTCTAGTTCAAGTTCCCCAAATACCGTAGGGTAAAGATGCTTAAATTTTCTCATCGTTGGCCAGTGGGAGCCTCTTCAGGACTATGCCTGAGTCTTTTTGACAGTCTGCTAGTCTTTGGTAACATTCTTGCTATCTGTTATGACAAGATGTTCCAACATCAATTTCTATCTTCTTGACCTGGAATTAAACATTTTCTCCAAGGATTCTTGGTTCCTGTTAGTCAAAAATGGTATTTGGAGACAAAGCCCTGGTGCTAGGTTACTCATTGCTACTAAAATAATCATTGTGGTGGGCCTTTTCAATGGGCAGATCTAGGAAATATTCATTTTTTTAAGGTAAAATTAGGAACTCATAATGATATTTCCAATTCAAAATCAGGACAAGGTTTTACTTAATGTATCTGATTTTACATCTATACATTTTCTCTTCTACACTGAGAATCCTGGCTCTCAATGTCACTGGAATGATAGAATCAGAATGTCATATAATTGCACGTTTGTTTTTTCCCCAATGTACACACAGAACAGTGTCAGAATATAATATCACCATTACTACCAACAAAATGATTATTGAAAATAGCTTAAGATATTTTTTGTATTTCCTTTTGTTTTTAGAGTCTTTTCTACTATATATGAACAGTCACATTATTATGCTTTAAAGTCATTTGAATTGGTTGTTTTCTGTATGTCACCAACCGAATACACATTTGGGTTCCTTTTTTTAACTTCAAAAAGTGCTATTTTGAAAGTTAATTTTGTTTCATAATTTGTAATATATTTACATGGTTCCAAAGTCAAATCCTACAAAGCAATATATATTCAAAGAACTTTAGCCTTTATCCTGTTCTCTCAAACCTATTCCCTCTCTCTCTTTCATAAGTAAACACTTGTTTCTATTTTAGCATATATATGATTATTTAAATATATACATTTAAAATACATATATATTTAATATATGCATATATATGTATGAATCTATATCTTTGTGTGTATATAGACATACACACACACATATACATACAGTTGGCAATCCATACCCACAGGGTCTGCATCTGCAGAGTCAACCAACTGTGGAGTCAAAATATTTGAAAAAAATGAAAATTCTAGAAAGTTCCCAAAGCCAGACTTGAATTTGTACAACAGCCCAGACCCTTGCCATCCTGTGCTTGAATAATATGACAGTTTTCTTCTCCCTTGACTTCCCTGCCTCCAACCCATTCTAAGTTCCAAAACTAGATAGATAATCCTAAAATACTTATTTGACTCTGCTATTTCCCCACGAGAAAGTCTTTGGTAGTTTATTTTTTCTCTTTCTTTCTTTTTTTTTAAAAAATAAATTTATTTATTTGTGGCTGCGTTGGGTCTTCACTGCTGAACGCGGGCATTCTCTAGTTGCAACGAGCCAGGGCTACTCTTCGTTGTGGTGCACAGGCTTCTCATCACAGTGGCTTCTCTTGTTGTGAAGCACGGGCTCTAGGCGCGTGGGCTTCAGTAGTTGAGGCTCGAAGGCTCAGTAATTGTGGCTCGTGGGCTCTAGAGTGCAGGCTCAGTAGTTGTGGCACAGGTTTAGTTGCTCTGTGGCATGTGGGATCTTCTCCGACCAGGGATTGAACCCGTGTTCCCTGCATTGGCAGAACGATTCTTAAACACTGTGCCACTAGGGAAGTCCCCTTTGGTAGTTTCCTTATTTTTTTTTAATTTAAAAATGTTTTTATTTTATAATGGACTATAGTTGATTTACAACACTGTGTTAGTAATGGTTAATAATAATATTTTACAAAATTCCAGCAAAGATGATTACATTGTGTTTTTTTGTTTATTTTTTAACATCTTTATTAGAGTGTAATTACTTTACAATGGTGTGTCATTTTCTGTTTATAACAAAGTGAATCAGTTATACATATACATATGTCCCCATATCTCTTCCCTCTTGCATCTCTCTCCCTCCCACCCTCCCTATCCCATCCCTCTAGGTGGTCACAAAGCACCGAGCTGATCTCCCTGTGCTATGCAGCTGCTTCCCACTAGCTATCTATTTTACGTTTTGTAGTGTATGTATGTCCATGCCACTCTCTCACTTTGTCCCAGCTAACACTTCCCCCTCCCCGTATCTTCAAGTCCATTCTCTAGTAGGTCTGCACCTTTATTCCCGTCTTGCCCCTAGGTTCTTTGAACCATTTTCTTTGTTCTCTTTTTTTTCGGTTCCATATATATGTGTTAGCATATGGTATTTGTTTTTCTCTTTCTGACTTACTTCACTCTGTATGACAGTCTCTAGGTCCATCCACTGCACTACAAATAACTCAATTTCATTTCTTTTTATGGCTGAGTAATATTCCATTGTATATATGTGCCACATCTCTTTATCCATTCATCTGTCAATGGACACTTAGGTTGCTTCCATGTCCTGGCTATTGTAAA
>NC_041223.1:70845574-70862121 GCF_002837175.3 Physeter macrocephalus | reverse complement strand
TCTCTGTCCCTTTCTTTTTCTCTTCTTCTGGGACCCCTATAATTCAAATGTTGGTGTGTTTAATGTTGTCCCAGAGCTCTCTGAGAGTGTCCTCACTTCTTTTCATTCTTTTTTCTTTATTCTGCTCTGCAGTAGTTATTCCCACTATTCTATCTTCCAGGTCACTTATCTGTCCTTCTGCCTCAGTTATTCTGCTATTGATCCCATCTAGAGTATTTTTAATTTCATTTATTGTGTTGTTCATCATTGCTTGCTTCCTCTTTAGTTCTTCTAGGTTCTTGTTAAATGTTTCTTACTTTTTGTCTATTCTATTTTGAAGATTTTGGATCATCTTTACTATCATTATTCTGAATTCTTTTTCAGGTAGACTGCCTATTTCCTCTTCATTTGTTAGGTCTGGTGGGTTTTTACCTTGTTCCTTCATCTGCAGTGTGTTTTTCTGTCTTTTCATTTTGCTTACCTTACTGTGTTTGGGGTCTCCTTTTTGCAGGCTGCAGGTTCATAGTTTCCTTTGATTTTGGTGTCTGTCCGCAGTGGCTCAGGTTGGTTCAGTGGGTTGAGTAGGTTTCCTGGTTGAGGGGACTAGTGCCTGTGTCCTGGTGGATGAGGCTGGATCTTGTCTTTCTGGTGGGCAGGTCCACGTCTGGTGATGTGTTTTGGGGTGTCTGTAGCCTTATTATGATTTTAGGCAGCCTCTCTGATAATGGATGGGGCTGTGATCCTGTCTTGCTAGTTGTTGGGCATACGGTGTCCAGCAGTGTTGCTTGCTGGTCCTTGAGTGAAGTTGGGTCTTGGTGTTGAGATGGAGATCTCTGGGAGATTTTTGCCATTTGATATTATGTGGAGCTGGGAGGTCTCTTGTGGACCAGTGTCCTGAAGTTGGTTCTCCCACCTCAGAGACACATCCCTGACACCTGGCTAGAGCACCAAGAGCCTTTAATTTACACGGCTCAGAATAAAAGGGAGAAAAAATAGAAAGGGGAGGGAGGGAGGAGAGGAGGAAAGGAGGAGAGGAGGAAGGGAGGAGAGGAGGAAGGAGATAAAAAAAATAAAAAAATAAAAAAAATTATTAAGAAGAAAAATTTAAAATAAAAAAAAGAAAAAACAAAAAAACAAAAAAATGGGTTGGACTAACCCTAGGACAAATGGTGGAAACAAAGCTATACAGACAAAATCTCACACCGCAGCACACACATACACACTCACAAAAAGAAAACAAAAAAACAAACAAAAAAACCAAACAAAACGGGTCGGACTAACCCTAGGACAAATGGTGGAAACAAAGCTTTACAGACAAAATCTCACACCGCAGCACACACATACACACTCACAAAAAGAAAAAAAGGGGAAAATAATAGTATATCTTGCTCCAAAAGTCCACCTCCTCAACTTGGGATATTTCGCTGTCTATTCAGGTTTTCCACAGATGCAGGGCACTTCAAGTTGATTGTGGAGCTTTAATCAGCCGCTTTTGAGGCTGCTGGGAGAGACCTCCCCCTCTCCTCTTGGTTCGCACAGCTCCTGGGGTTCAGCTTTGGACTTGACCCCGCCTCTGCGTGTACGTCCTCTGAGGGCGACTGTCTTCGCTCAGACAGGATGGGGTTAAAGGAGCAGCTGATTCGGGGGCTCTGGCCCAGGCCGAGGTGAGGGAGGGGCACGGATGCGGGGCGAGCTTGCGGCGGCAGAGTTCGGCGTGACGATGCACCGGCCAGAGGCGCGCCACGCGTTCTCCCGGGAAGCTGTCCCTGGATCCCGGGACGCCGGCAGTTGCGGGCTGCACGAGCTCCCGGGAGGGGCGGTGTGGAGAGTGACCTGTGCTTGCACACAGGCCTCTTGGTTGCAGCAGCAGCAACCCTAGCGCCCCATGCCCGTCTCTGCTGTCTGCGCCGACAGCCGCGGCTCGCGCCCGTTTCTGGAGCTCATTTACCTGGTGCCCTTAATCCCCTCTCCTCGCTCCCCAGGAAGCAAAGAGGCAAGAAAGTCTCCTGTCTCTTTGGCAGCTCCGTGCCCGTTTTTGGAGCTCCCTTACGCGGTGCGCTTAATCCCCTCTCCTCTCACACCAGAAGACAAAGAGGCGGAAAAAAAGTTTCTTGTCTCTTCGGTAGCTCTGCTCCCCTTTCTGGAGCTCCTTTAAGCGGCGTGCATAAATTCAATAATTTTCTGCATACAGGTCTTTTGCCTCCTTAGGTAGGTTTATTCCTAGATATTTTATTCTTTTTGT
The DNA here is from genome assembly GCF_002837175.3 of Physeter macrocephalus. NCBI lineage: Eukaryota > Metazoa > Chordata > Mammalia > Artiodactyla > Physeteridae > Physeter > Physeter macrocephalus. The sequence continues at coordinate 70,859,900 of NC_041223.1, read as the reverse complement.
TGCAATGGTAAATGGGAGTGTTTTCTTAATTTCACTTTCGGATTTTTCATCATTAGTGTATAGGAGTGCAAGAAATTTCTGTGCATAAACTTTGTATCCTTCTACTTTACCAAATTCATTGATTAGCTCTAGTAGTTTTCTGGTAGCATCTTTAGGTTTATCTATGTATAGTATCATGTCATCTGCAAACAGTGACAGCTTTGCTTCTTCTTTTCCCATTTGGATTCCTTTTATTTCTTTTTCTTCTCTGATTGCTGTGGCTAAAAGTTCCAAAACTAGGTTGAGTAATAGTGGTGAGAGTGCACAACCTTGTCTTGTTCCTGATCTTAGTGGAAATGGTTTCAGTTTTTCACCATTGAGGACGATGTTGGCTGTGGGTTTGTCATATATGGCCTTTATTATGTTGAGGAAAGTTCCCTCTATGACTACTTTCTGGAGAGTTTTTATCATAAATTGGGTGTTGAATTTTGTCAAGAGCTTTCTCTGCATCTATTGAGATGATCACATGGTTTTTCTTCTTCAGTTTGTTGATATGGTGTATCACGTTGATTGATTTGCATATATTGAAGAATCCTTGCATTCCTGGAATAAACCCCACTTGATCATGGTGTATGATCCTTTCAATGTGCTGTTGGCTTCTGTTTGCTAGTATTTTGTCGAGGAATTTTGCATCTATGTTCATCAGTGATATTGGCCTGTAGTTTTCTTTCTTTGTGACGCCTTTGTCTGGTTTTGGTATCAGGGTCATGGTGGCCTCATAGAATAAGTTTGGGAGTGTTCTTCCCTCTGCTATCTTTTGGAAGAGTTTGAGAAGGATAGATGTTAACTCTTCTCTAAATGTTTGATAGAATTCGCCTGTGAAGCCATCTGGACCTGGGCTTTTGTTTGTTGGAAGATTTTTAATCACAGTTTCAATTTCAGTGCTTGTGATTGGTCTGTTCATATTTTCCATTTCTTCCTGGTTCAGTCTCGGCAGCTTGTGCATTTCTAAGAATTTGTCCATTTCTGCCAGGTTGTCCATTTTATTGGCATACAGCTGCTTGTAGTAATCTCTAATAATCTTTTGTATTTCTGCAGTGTCAGTTGTTACATCTCCTTTTTCATTTCTAATTCTATTGATTTGAGTCTTCTCCCTTTTATTCTTGATGAGTCTGGCTAATGGTTTATCAATTTTATTTATCTTCTCAAAGAACCAGCTTTTAGTTTTATTGATCTTTGCTACTGTTTTCTTCATTTCTTTTTCATTTATTTCTGATCTGATCTTTATGATTTCTTTCCTTCTGCTAAATTTGGGGTTCTTTTGTTCTTCTTTCTCTAATTGCTTTAGGTGCAAAGGTAGGTTGTTTATTCGAGATGTTTCCTGTTTCTTAAGGTAGGATTGTATTGCTATAAACTTCCCTCTTAGAACTGCTTTTGCTGCATCCCATAGGTTTTGGGTCGTCGTGTCTCCATTGTCATTTGTTTCTAAGTATTTTTTGATTTCCTCTTTGATTTCTTCAGTGATCACTTCGTTATTAAGTAGTGTATTGTTTAGCCTCCATGTGTTTGTATTTTTTACAGATCTTTTCCTGTAATTGATATCTAGTCTCATAGCGTTGTGGTCAGAAAAGATACTTGATATGATTTCAATTTTCTTAAATTTGCCAAGGCTAGATTTGTGACCCAATATATGATCTATCCTGGAGAATGTTCCATGAGCACTTGAGAAAAATGTGTATTCTGTTGTTTTTGGATGGAATGTCCTATAAATATCAAAGGTAGACTGCCTATTTGCTCTTCATTTGTTAGGTCTTGTGGGTTTTTGCCTTGCTCCTTCAACTGCTGTGTGTTTCTCTGTCTTTTCATTTTACTTAACTTACTGTGTTTGGGGTCTCCTTTTTGCAGGCTGCATGTTTGTAGTTTCCGTTGTTTTTGGTGTCTGTCCCCAGTGCCTAAGGTTGGTTCAGTGGGTTGTGTAGGCTTCCTGATGGAAGGGACTAGTGCCTGTGTTCTGGTGGATGAGGCTGGGATCTTGTCTTTCTGGTGGGCAGGTCCACGTCTGGTGGTGTGTTTTGGGGTGTCTGTGGCCTTATTATGATTTTAGGTAGCCTCTTTGCTAATGGGTGGGGTTGTGTTCCTGTCTTGCTAGTTGTTTGGCATAGGGTGTCCTGCACTGTAGCTTGCTGGTCGTTGAGTGGAGCCGGGTCTTGGTGTTGAGATGGAGATCCGTGGGAGATTTTCACCGTTTGATATTACGTGGAACTAGGAGGTCTCTTGTGGACCAGTGTCCTGAACTTGGCTCTCCCACTTCAATGGCACTGTCCTGATGCCTGGCTGGAGCACCAAGAGCCTGTCATCCACACAGCTCATAATAAAAGGGAGAAAAGAAAGAAAGAAAGAAAGAAAGAAAGAAGAAGATGAAATAAAGTTATTAAAATAAAAAATATTATGAAAAAATAATTTTTTAAGTAAAAAACAACAACAACAACAAAAATGAACAGACAGAACCCTAGGAGAAATGGTAAAAGCAAAGCTATACAGACAAAATCTCACACAGATGCATACACACACACACACTCACAAAAAGAGAAAAAGGGGGAAAAAATATATATCGTTGCTCCCAAAGTCCACCTCCTCAATTTGGGATGATACACTGTCTCTTCAGGTATTCCACAGATACAGGGTACATCAAGTTGATTGTTGAGATTTAATCCGCTGCTCCTGAGGCTGCTGGGAGAGATTTCCCTTTCTCTTCTTTGTTCGCACAGCTCCCGGGGTTCAGCTTAGGATTTGGCCCCGCTTCTGCGCGTGGGTCGCCTGAGGGCATCTGTTCTTCGCTCAGACAGGACAGGGTTAAAGGCGCAGCTGATTCGGGGGCTCTGGCTCACTCAGGCCGGGGGGAGGGAGGGGTACGGATGCGGGGCGAGCCCGCGGCGGCAGAGGCCGGCGTGACATTGCAGCAGTCTGAGGCGTGCCGTGTGTTCTCCCGGGGAAGCTGTCCCTGGATCCCGGGACCCTGGCAGTGGCGGGCTGCACGGGCTCCCAGGAGGGGAGGTCCGATCCTCTGTGCGGGAATCTCTCCGCTTTGCCCCCCGCACCCTGTTGCTGCGCTCTCCTCCGTGGCTCTGAAGCTTCCCCCTCCGCCACCCGCAGTCTCCACCCGCGAAAGGGCTTCTAGTGTGTGGAAACCTTTCCTCCTTCACGGCTCCCTCCCACTGGTGCAGGTCCCGTCCCTATTCTTTTGTCTCTGTTTTTCTTTTTTTTTTTGCCCTACCCAGGTACGTGGGGGAGTTTCTTGCCTTTTGGGTGGTCTGTCTTCTGCCAGCGTTCAGTAGGTGTTCTGTAGGAGTTGTCCCACGTGTAGATGCATTTCTGATGTATTTGTGGGGAGGAAGGTGATCTCCGCGTCTTACTCTTCCGCCATCTTGAAGCTCCTCCGCGCCTTTGGTAGTTTCTTGATGTACAAAAATAAAATCCATATTTCTTAACCTGTTCAATGACCCTTCCCTGCCACTCCAGTCTTATCACCACCTTCTGACTCATCAATGAAAACTTTTGGTTTCAATTACACTGTCCTGCAATCACAGTTTTCACGTTTCCACCTCCATGTAAGCAATTTTATGTCCCTGAAATGCCCTTCTTTTCTTCTTTGTGCATGTAAATTACATAGATTTTCAAGACTGTTTTTGGTCATCTTGTAGAAGCAGAACAGGATGGACCCATCATCCAATATTTGGTTCCCACCCGAAATACGGTTTGGATGTCAAGACTGATGATGTCATGCATGCACCGAGAGGGTATGTAAAGGTTTATTACTCACACACTGGAACTTCCTATGGAGAGCAAGACTGGCTCTGCTTCTACTGTGATTAGGGCGTGGGGTTGGGATAGGATAAGGGATCCCACGTGGGCCAGGGCTTGTGTGGTTTCAACTAACTGCCAGCACCAAAGGAGGGCGCATCCAACTTTCTTATCAGCTTGCCCAGATGTGGGGCAGAAGGGATCGGGGAGTGATGGGGCTTGTAAGCTCTCAGCTGTCATACATCAAAGATGGAGTCAGACTCTATTACAAAGACCCAACCCACATCGCTCCTCTCTCCCCAGTCCACAGCCATCACTCTTCTTCTGAATTCCTAGCATTCAGCATTGCTGCCTCATCCTGCTATTTACATTTCCTGATATTTGACTTATGGAAATAAATCTAATTACTTTAGATTACCTCCAAAGGGTGAATCCCTCTTAATGAAAAAGAGTACAAAATAGGTACGAAGCCTTGGAAGGGGCTGTACTAGGCAGGAGCCCTGAAGCTTAAGCTTCATCAGCTGCATGGTAAATCTGCCTCTGCATTCCTCTTATGCATTAAAAATAAACATTCAAAAATATTACATACTGTACATTTCACTTTTTATTGGTTACAGTTCTATGAGTTTGTACATATACATAGATTCTTTTTTTATTCATGAAATTCTTTATTCACAGTAAGAATTCGTGAATAAATAAATATTGAATTTCTCACATGTAACCAGGATGTACAATAAGTCTCTCTGAATCATATTCTATTTTGCATTTAATGTCTAGTATGAATTTTTAAATGAGAATCCAAAAAGAAAGTTTTCTATGGCAAACTAAATGGAAGACTTTGTTCATGAGGGTGGTTGAATGTTGATAAGTCACTGTCATATCAATAGTTTTAATGGACTACTTTGATAAGACTTCTGTAACTTTCTAAGATGAGACAGATCTTTCCCTCATCTATCTCACTGTTGACACAAAACTTGGTCATGTTGGGGGATGCATAGATTCTTGTACCCCCTGTGACAGGCAGGATACAGAGCAAGGCCAACACCGCAGGGAAGCCCTTTGTGATGCCCCTCCTTATTCAGACCCTCCCCCAGCCCCTGTTGCATATTTGGATTTTGCCACTATGATGCCTTGCATCTGTAGGAATTTGTTGTTGTTGATGATAACGGTGAGAAAAATGACATTCTGTTTTCCAGCAGGAATAGCTTATTCGTGATGAACAGGGGCATTAAGCGTATTCTCTGATAAGGATTACATAGGAAGCCTTCTATTCGACTAAGTCAGAATTCACGAATTTTAAAAAATGATGATGTTTTGGTTTGAGATCCTCAGTGATGAAATTCATGAAATTCAACTAGTTTTAGATCCCTCCCTTTGGTTGACATTTATCTCAACTGGTACAGCATAATGCCTTAAATTAGTGGGCTAGCTGGAGGAATCAGAGGTTACCAAGGCTATACTCCAAGCAACATTCCTTTAAAAGTACACCTTTTCTTATCTTTCCTTTGTGTATATTTGTGTGTGTGTGTGTGTAAATACATTTATGAGTTTACAGACAGATATATTTCCTCTTCTTTTAGAGTTCAAGAAACAAGATCAGGAATCACGGTACTACAAATAAGATCCTTTAAGGAGGGCTGGTATCTCAAATCTAGAGAAAGCTAGGTCTTTTCAAATGAAGCAAGTTGAGAAGGGAGAAGAAAAAGTCTTTTGCTGAGATATCAACTGAAATACATAACTCCTTTGTAGCCTAAATGCCCCAGTATCCCAAATACTTCTGTGTAGTACAGATCACATCAATTTTGCCCAAGCTCATCTGCAACTGATGAATACCTAATCTACTGTTTTGACAGAACCACTACTCCTGGACCCTAAATTGCCATTTAATCTGAAATCAAAAGTGGCTTTCCAAACCAGGAAGGAGCAAACAGAAGGCTCTTCTACCTTCCTTAATGCCTGATGATGAACTGTTTTCATATATCACTGTGTACCTGACCTTCAGCAGGAAATCATGGTGCCTGGGTTTGCTCACTGCAGAGCAAAGAAGGGTCACACAACTGGGTGTCCCAGATAAAAGTCCAATTAGTCTCAAAATAGCGGCTCACAGAGTAAAGAGAAGAAGCAGCGGCAAAGGCTTTAGCTCCCAAGCGTATCTTCTTTTCCCGTGATTAATTGTATTAACCAAAGACAGTTAATTCAGACCAAGGGGAAGGTCAGGAGTTGCATTGCTTTCTGTCTCCCTGCCACTCCCTTCTGTCTTGCCATCAGAGTTTTGTCAACAACCAGGTGGTTTGCTTGTTTAGTGGGACTACAAACAGAAGCGCTGCTGAGAATTTCAAAAAAAGCAGTCTTAGCAGCAGCTGGCAGCCAGCCAATGTAGAGTCCTCTGGAGAACCCAAGACATTTTTATCCCCATCGCTAGGCCTGGGGATTTAAAACAGTGTGATCATTCCCGGAAGAAGAGCACAGGTTTACAAAATGCTGTCTTGCGTAATAGTGCCCTATTATGTTTTTTAAAAAATTTAATTAATTAATTAATTTTATTTTTGTCTGCATTGGGTCTTCGTTGCTGCGCCCGGCTTTCTCTAGTTGCGTCGAGTGGGGGCTACTCTTCGTTGCGGTGCGTGGGCTTCTCATTGCAGTGGCTTCTCTTGTTGCGGAGCACGGGCTCTGGGTGCACGGGCTTCAGTAGTTGTGGCACGCAGGCTCAGTAGTTGTGGCTCGCGGGCTCTAGAGCACAGGCTCAGTAGTTGTGGAGCACGGGCTTTGTTGCTCCGCGGCATGTGGGATCTTCCCGGACCAGGGGTTGAACCCGTGTCCCCTGCATTGGCAGGTGGATTCTTAACCACTGCGCCACCAGGGAAGCCCCCCTACTACGTTTTTAAAAGCTGGCTAACAGTTGTTTTATTCACCTTTCTGTGAAAGATTTATCTGCATAGACCAGGCTTGGCTGTGGATTATTTCCTATTGTGTGTAAAATGATAAGACTAGTTATTTCTTGTGTTCAACCCTTGTGGGCAATTAGGTGGCCATCCCTTTACTTCTTTGGTTTCTCTTGGCTTAATTCCCAGGAATTTACTATCGTCTAAATTGTGTTTGATTAGCATAAGCTAGATTTCCCACAAGAGTTTTTCTAACACATTTCTTCTGCAATCCAGTCCCACTTGGACACAGTAAGCCTCTCTTGTTCATCCAGTATGTCATTCAAATAGATACCAAAGAGAGATGCAAGCGATCCTTGGCGCTTGGCGATGACAAAGGAGTGAGGCTGCAGGATGCGGTTTAGAGACCAATGCAGGAACGGTAAACATAATGGCAGGAGAGGCAGCAGAGCCCTCCCGACTGCTGTCCTTAAAATCCATGAGGTCAGCCCTCTGTTTAGGGACAAAAACTGGTAACAAGGGAGTTGTGATTTTTTTTTGAAAGAACAAAGTGTAAAATTCAATCAAATAAAAGAAAACTTTATTGCAGCATTTAAGAGAATCTCTTGGTTATCCAAGGACAGAAAGTGCAGAGTGAAGGCAATTCCCTTTCAAGAGCTGCATGGCCTTTGTGTCTTGTGGTGCCTCTTTGTGTGTTTTGTGACTTTTGCCTGAGAGCAGCAGATTTTTCTGAAACTGTGAGAATCCTTTGAGATGAAGGTTGAAGTTGGGGCTACCAGCCCAGGCACCCTAGGAATTGCAGCCTCTGTTTGAAGCTTTTTAGACTACACGGCTAGCAGGAATCTGGACTGCAAGCCATGTGAGGACTGGCTTAGGGCTATGAACACTTAACTATCCACTCAGCACCGAGATCCAGAGAGACGTGATCCTTGCTGCCACTTTCTGTAGAATGGGGTTTATTTCTCACTCATCTGTATGTGCACTGAAGGTGTGGCCCTCTGGGGTTCCAACATTATGTGAGGGGTCTTCAATCAGATTGCCCACCGTAGGTGGGTCCCTAGCTCACTGCAGAAGCTCAAATGCTCCAGGGTTTAGCAGAAACTTTCAGGGTGAAATACTTTGTGAATACTTTGGTATTCACTTACCAACCAGGGTCCCTGCTCTGATTGCATTTTTGGGATCCACAGAAAACTTTATTTTATGCCAACTCATTTAAAGAAATTTTTTAAAAAAATTAGCTGCTCTTTCAGTTGTCTCAATCAGGGAGTTTTTTGGAAGATCAGGAATTAATCTCACAGTGTCTCTACTTCTCTATGAATATCTCTCTGTGTTCCTTTCTCTATTAGGTCAACTTCTTTTTAGTTTTCCAGAATTCCAGCTTATTGTGGTTTGGATAACTAATGCCTCTTCAGTTTTGGTACTGCTTCCGTTTCTGCCCTCACTGCTATTTGCCCTGTCACTCCAATTCCCAAAAGAAAATTAACAAAGAAATCTGAATTTCAAGTTGAGCCATTCAGGTTCATAGGTCGTTGGTCACTGCTGTTGGGTCAGAGTCTACCCTGATTTCTGTCAGCTGTGGTCAGTGTGTGTGTGTGTGTGTGCGTGTGCGTGTGCGTGTGTGTGTGTGTGTGTGTGATGTGCGGGTGGGGAAGCAGTGGTAGGGCTGTGTGTTACAAAGCATGGCCACCATTCCTTAAAAGGGCTGTGGGCAGATGATTTCCCATAGAAGAGGGTATGGGAAGGAAGCGTAAAACATTTCTAGTACAAAACCTATAAGACCAATACTCCTTCCTCCCCCTCCCCTGCCTTAAAAACAACAATAAAAAAAGATTTGTATGGATCCAGGGCAGAGACGATTTCTGTCAAATCCTTTCTTAAAGTGAGATGGATGGTTCTTGTGAGGTGATAACATGACAGCCAAAGTAGAATTCTGCCTTAGGACTTAGTATCAGTACTGTGGCCCTTAGTATCAGTGCTATGGCCCTTAAACCCAACTCTCTTTTGATGCCATTTGAAAGACCATGAAATTATTGCAGATACCCATGAGGACCAAAATAGACTCACCAAAAGCAGTTTAGGAACTACATTAGCAACTTTTATTAAGTAGTCTTTTTAAAGTATTAACAAATGTCCAAGAGCTCACATAAGATGCATATTTGTATTTCCACACTAGTGCAATAATGAAATAAAATAAGGTACAGCATCCATCCCACCTCTCCCTTCAGCTACTGCCACTTTACAGCTAAACTAGTTGAAAGAGGTGTCTATAGGCACTGCCTGCAGTTTTCTACCCTCTCATTTTCTCCTCAAGTCGCTCTAATTTGCACCACAATCCTTAGCAGAGCACAGCAACTTCATGCAAACAGGGACCCATCTGTTTTGTTCACTGCTGTAGCTCCAGTGGTCTCAACAGTGCCTAACACACAATAGGCTCTCAATGGGTATTTGTTAAAGAAATGATAACTGTAATGGAATATTAATCACCCATTTAAATGAAGATATTTATGGAGGGTTTTCAATAATATTAGGAAATGTTTTGATAAAAGCCTAAATAGGAAAAAGGATAGAGAATAACATATTTCACATGATCTCAGCTTTTACAATGCATGGAAAAAAGACTGGAAGGAAATATGCTAAAATGTTAACAGTGGTTCTCTGGAGTGGGATTATAAATGATGAGTGCTTTCTTTTTGTCTGTTTTTTTTTTTTCCATTCTGCCAATCTCTAATAATGGTAGTGTATATCATTAAACAAAAATGAAATCTAAGCAACAACATAAAGGACATGGCTTAGTATTTCAATATGCCTTACTTTCAGGCTCAAACAGCAAATATTATTGTACTTATTGAAGGTAATGTACTGGATAAGATCACATTTGATAAGTGCAGATTAATTGTTCAGATGATAATGGGTTTATTGTTACCTATCATTGTAATCATTTCAGTCTCATCTTCTAACCAGACAACAACCACTTTACTACAAGATAGTGGTGACAACAACAAACGTTTATTTATTGGGTGGTAACTATGTGAGGCACATACATTATCTTATTTAACTATCACAGTAATCCTCTACAGGAAGTATGATTATTCCCAATGTTCAGATGAGAAAACTGAGGCTAAGAGTGTGTATGGAACTGGTCCAGGATCACACTGCTAGTAAATGATCCAGATCTAGTTCTTAACCAGAGCTCTTGGGATCATGGCTTTTCTCAGCATCCTTCCGAGTAGTTTATCCTATGTGCGGAAACAGAATGCAAAATACAGCCTATAAACTCTACCCCGAAACCTACTGTTGCAGGAATTTTCAGGCTGCTGCACACATTGCTGTAGGTGTGTTATTTTCCCACCTCGGTTGGCAGAAGTGACAAAAGAGTTTATGGTTGGCTTGGATCAGGCTGGGTATTGGGCTAAAATGAGACGCACGTAGTGTAAATGATTTGAAGAGTTGCCATAGCTGAGGAATGTATAAAGCCAAAAATATACTTTAAAAATCTGCACTGCACACAGATAAATGGCAGCCACACAGGCTGAACTAGACCAGGACACCATATATGGGCTGCTAGGGGGTCCAGATGTGTGGGAGGATGCGTGGCATAGCAGCAGCGGCCATGACCCTTTGCCTCACAGTCTCTGGGCATGACATTAAAAAAGAATAGAACTTTCCTTTTTTTTTTTCCAATTGAGAAAGTTACATGCATATGGTAAAAAAAAAAAAAAAAAGGTACCAGAGAAAAATACAGTGAAACATCATCCTTCACCCACAGCGCTCATTTCTTCTCCCCAGAGGCAACAATTGTTACCAATTTCTTAAGTGTTCTTGCAGAAGTATTTTATGCATAAAAGTACATACTCAGTATTTATGTCTATGCTGTTTGAAATTACATGCATATGGTAAAAAAAAAAAAAAAAAAAGGTACCAGAGAAAAATACAGTGAAACATCATCCTCCACCCACAGCGCTCATTTCTTCTCCCCAGAGGCAACAATTGTTACCAATTTCTTAAGTGTTCTTGCAGAAGTATTTTATGCATAAAAGTACATACTCAGTATTTATGTCTATGCTGTTTGAAATGCACACTCATGTTATCAAATTACACCCACCTTCCATTTCTCCCCTTAATACATCTTGAAAGAGCTACCATATATAATTGTGTACAAGGCACTTTGCTAAGGGGAGAGTGGGGGGCGGAGATTCAATAAGCTGTGTTCTCTGGCAGGAGCCTGGGGCTGCCAGGAAGAGGAAAACTTTCCTTAATTCGTACACAGTTACCATCGTGAACTCTAGAATTTGTCTAGATCAGCACACATACATCTACTTTACTCTTTTTCGTCACTGCAGAGGATTTTGCTGTACCAGATGAACAGTACTTTAACTAGTTTCCAATTGGTGGACATTTGGGTCCTTTCCAATACTTTGCTTTTAGGAAAAATACTGTAATGAATTTCCTTATCTAAACATTTTTGTGCACCTGTGTGAGCACATCTGAGGGGTAAACTAGGTATGCCATTTTTGAGATTCTGAAGCATTTGGTTTCAAAGAAGCAAAATACATTGATTTGAAAAGACCTGAACTCCAGAGGTATTTCTTCTTTAACTTTTGTAAACAATATTTCAAATTCTCATCCATCATCAGCCTTGAAATTGACTTCCAGCTGCCAGGGGAGAAGTGTTTGATTTCTTCTCTTGGGTCCTAATCATCCACAGAAGGTGCCTTTTCTCTCTTGAACCTGCCCTCACCATCTCCAGAATTGTCCTTACCACCCCCAGAATTATTTTTGTCAGGAGGATCCTAGACTCCAGCAATGCTCTCTCTTATTCTTGGTGAGGTTCTTACTCCCTGAAGTTCAGAAGAATCCGAAATTTCCACCAGATTTTCACGGAAGGGTGTGGTTCATTCTCACACTTCTGAAACCCTCAGTTTTCCTGCTATTAAATATCAATAAATCTTCTGACTCTTCAAAGTACAGACAGTACTGAAGTAAAGGGATTTACGTGACAGAATTTTTATTCTTAGGGACAGTGTGGTGTGTAAGCAGAGCAGGGCTTTTAAAATCACAGAATGGGGACTAGAATCCTAGATCTGCCCTGCTTGATAATGGATGTGTGTAAGGCCATTTGCATGTAAGCTAGCAGTCGGTAACTGGAATTAACAGTGGTGACGGTGATGATGATGATGATGGTGATGATGGTGATGATGATAACGATGTACTCTATATGAATGAATAAGGAAGCAGATATGTCCTGAGCACTGTGCTGAGTGTCCTATAGATGTTAACTGATGTTCACTCCGTATAGTAAGCATCATACCTTCATATTAAAGACAAGGCCAGTTTGGGATTAACATATGCATGTTACTATATATAAAATAGATAAGCAACAAGGACCTACTGTGTATAGCACAGGAAACTATACTCAATATCTTGTAATAACCTATAAGGGAAAAGAATCTGAAAAAATATATATGTATAACCGAATCACTTTGCTGTACACCTGAAACTAACACAACATTGTAAATCAACTATATTTCATTTAAAAAAAAAAAGACAAGGCCAGAGAGGTAAAATAACTTGTTCAAGAATTCAAAGCTACTAAGGGGCAGAGCTAGTACAGAAGCCACACTCTTTCTCCTGTGAGCTGGTGTTCCTTTCTAGATATGTGTAATACAACTTTTTTTTTTAAGGGAAGTAAGCAATGTTTTAACGATGTTCTGAGCCGTGAGTTGTATAGGTTCATTCTTTCTGCTTTCCAAAGCCTATTTCTTTTCAACCTATTCGCATATAGCATTTGGATTTTAAGAGTAGTTTTGTTGAGCAACAATACAAAACATGCATTGTTAGGGGGACAGGTTTACTAACAGGGTTTGGGGATATGAAGAATTAATAAAGAAGTCCTCGTGAAGGAACCTTTGATCTGCAATTCTATACAAATGTATTGTCAGAATGGAGAAGTGCCTTGCTGATCTTCTCTGTAGCCTTGAATATTTTACTGTCAGTTTTACTTCAGCCCTAAAGAAACTTTCCTATTTTCTTTTATCCACTGTATTCATCTTTCCACCTATGAAACATATCGGGTCCTTAATTCCTTTCTCCGTTGCTAAGCTGGAATCTAGACAGCTTATTTCTCTTATCTCTTTCTAACTCCATGGTGGTAGATTTTCTTGTTTCTTATCTTTTTTGAGAAATATGACTTGTAGGATACGTTTTGGGGTGGCAGGAAGATAAGGCAGCCTTGGGGGAAATGCAGACGTGAAGCTTTGCCTTTTGGAAAGTGACCTGTGTGGGCAACTGCACTCCTGACAGTGGCCTTGCCTCTGAACTTGACCATTGGTTATGGTGTTTTTATAAGGCTGTTTGAGCGAATCACTTGTGTATGCTATTCAACGTGAAGGTGTTCTCATTTACTCTTTCTGAACAATATCGTCCTTCTTTTTACGTGATCTAGCCATGTTGTTTGGGCTAAAAGATGAACATTTACCATTTTTGACCTCCCTATTCTTACCAAACTCAAGTTCATGTGCCAGACGTACAGTGAGGCCAAACAATGCTGAAACGTCGGTGTTTGGAGCAGAGAAAAGTTTATTTCAGGGCCATGCAAGGAGAACCGGTGGCTCATGCACCCCAAAACCCCAGACACCCTGAAGGGTTTCTTCAGCAAAGCATTTTTAAAGGCCATGTCAGGGAGGGGGGCTGGTCACAGGATATGTGATTAGCTCACGCACAGTTCTCTGACTGGTTGATGGTGAGGTAACGGGGCAGTTAACATTATCCTGAGATGCCCAAAGGTCTGGGGGCTCATGATCATCAAGTAGTTAATTTCTTCCATTTGGTGGTGGTTTTCAGCATTTGAAAAATTCAGGAAATATGCATGAGATACTATTATTTGGGTACTTCAGAGAGGAGCTACAGCAGAGGATATGGGGGAGGGGTCTGTCCTGAAAAGGCCCCATAGAGTCCTGTTCATTTACAGTAATGTGAAAGTTTACCTTTCAGTGTGTATCCATCCAGAAAACATTTATGAGGTGCCGATTGGGTACACAGCGTGGGTTGAGGTGGGTGGCACCAGAGATGGTCCCAGTTTATTTTGGGTAGGGTTGCCAGATAAAACACAGGATGCTCAGGTAAATTTGAATTTCAGATATACAATGAATCATTTTTAAAGTAGAAGTATTCTCAGGGAAAATTTGGGACACACTTATACTAAAAAATGACTTCCTATTTATCTGAAGTTTAAATTTAACTGACATTTTGTACTTTAATTCGCTAAATCTGGCAACCTTTATTAATCACGTGACAGTGGGATAAATGTGATGATTGGATGCTCTAAAGCATTCCAGCCATTACCTCTGTGGTGTTTGCAGAGGAGAAACTGGCCTGGATGGAGGGGCAGGCTGGCAAAAGGATGTGTCTCCAGGCTGATGAGTCAGAGAGCTGGGATTGTCATAGTCTGGTCTTTTTTTTTTTTTTTTTTTTTTAATATCTTTATTGGAGTATAATTGCTTTACAATGGTGTTAGTTTCTGGTTTATAACAAAGTGAATCAGCTATACATATACATATATCCCCATATCCCCTTCCTCTTGCGTCTCCCTCCCACCCTCCCTATCCCACCCCTCTAGGTGGACACAAAGCACCGAGCTGATCTCCCTGTGCTATGCAGCTGCTTCC
>NC_041223.1:70843311-70845096 GCF_002837175.3 Physeter macrocephalus | reverse complement strand
TTTAAGGAACCTCCATACTGTTCTCCATAGTGGCTGTATCAATTTACATTCCCACCAACAGTGCTAGAGGGTTCCCTTTTCTCCACACCCTCTCCAGCATTTATAGTTTGTAGATTTTTTGATGATGGCCATTCGAACCGGTGTGAGTTGATATGTCATTGTAGTTTTGATTTGCATTTCTCTAATGATTGATGATGCTGAGCATTCTTTCATGTGTTTGTTGTCAATCTGTATATGTTCTTTGGAGAAATGTCTATTTAGGTCTTCTGCCCATTTTTGGATTGGGTTGTTTTTTTTTTGTTATTGAGCTGCATGGGCTGCTTGTAAATTTTGGAGATTAATCCTTTGTCAGTTGCTTCATTTGCAAATATTTTCTCTCATTCTGAGGGTTGTCTTTTGGTCTTGTTTATGGTTTCCTTTGCTGTGCCAAAGCTTTTAAATTTCACTAGGTCGCATTTGTTTATTTTTGTTTTTATTTCCATTTCTCCAGGAGGTGGGTCAAAAAAGGATCTTGCTGTTATTTATGTCATAGAGAGTTCTACCTAAGTTTTCCTATAAGAGTTTTATAGTGTCTGGTCTTAAATTTAGGTCTTTAATCCATTTTGAGTTTATTTTTGTGTGTGATGTTAGGAAGTGTTCTAATTTTATTCTTTTACCTGTAGGTGACTAGTTTTCCCAGCGCCACTTATTGAAGAGGCTATCTTTTTTGCATTGTATTTTCTTGCCTCCTTTGTTAAAGATAAGCTGACCATATGTGCATTGGTTTATCTCTGGGCTTTCTATCCTGTTCCATTGATCTATATTTCTGTTTTTGTGCCAGTACCATATTGTCTTTTTTTTTTCTTTTTTTGCGTTACGCAGGCCTCACACTGCTGTGGCCTCTCCTGTTGCGAAGCACAGCCTCCGGACGCACAGGCTCAGCGGCCATGGCTCACAGGCCCAGCCGCTCCGTGGCTTGTGGGATCTTCCCTGACCGGGTCAGGAACCCGTGTCCCCTGCATCAGCAGGCGGACTCTCAACCACTGCGCCACCAGGGAAGCCCAAAAAAATACATTAAGTCAGAGTGTTACATTGGCAGGGAGCTATTGATAGGCCAGCAGATTAGGATAAAGTACTCAGAGTAGTTTGTGCATATATGAGCACTTGATTTATGGTAAAGGGTCTTTTTCAGGAGATGATGGGTATGTGGAAACAAAGTGGTGAGAGTGGGCAACTTTGTCTTGTTCCTGATCTTAGTGGGAACGGTTTCAGTTTTTCACCATTGAGGATGATGTTGGCTGTGGGTTTGTCATATATGGCCTTTATTATGTTGAAGAAAGTTCCATCTATGCCTACTTTCTGTAGGATTTTTATCATTAATGGGTGTTGAATTTTGTCGAAAGCTATCTCTGCATCTATTGAGATGATCATATGGTTTTTCTCCTACAATTTGTAAATATGGTGTATCACGTTGATTGATTTGCGTATATTGAAGAATGCTTGCATTCCTGGAATAAACTCCACTTGATCATGATGTATGATCCTTTTAATGTGCTGTTGGATTCTGTTTGCTAGTATTTTGTTGAGGATTTTTGCATCTATGTTCATCAATGATATTGGCCTGTAGTTTTCTTTCTCTTGACATCTTTGTCTGGTTTTGGTATCAGGGTGATGGTGGCCTCGTAGAATGAGTTTGGGAGTGTTCCTCCCTCTGCTATATTTTGGAAGAGTTTGAGAGGGATTGGTGTTAGCTCTTCTCTAAATGTTTGATAGAATTCGCCTGTGAAGCCATCTGGTCCTGGGCTT
>NC_041223.1:70840681-70842616 GCF_002837175.3 Physeter macrocephalus | reverse complement strand
TCAAAGAACCAGCTTTTAGTTTTATTGATCTTTGCTATCATTTCCTTCATTTCTTTTTCATTTATTTCTGATCTGATCTTTATGATTTCTTTCCTTCTGTTAACTTTGGGTTATTTTTTGTTCTTTCTCTAATTGCAAGGTTAGGTTGTTTATTTGAGATTTTTCCTGTTTCTTAAGGTAGGATTGTTTTGCTATAAACTTCCCTCTTAGAACTGTTTTTGCTGCATCCCATAGGTTTTGGGTCATCGTGTTTCCATTGCCATTTGTTTCTAGGTATTTTTTTTTTTTTTGTGGTACATGGGCCTCTCACTGTAGTGGAGCACAGGCTCTGGATGCGCAGGCTCAGCGGCCATGGCTCACGGGCCCAGTCGCTCCGCGGCATGTGGGATCTTCCCGGACCGGGGCACGAACCCGTGTCCCCCGCATTGGCAGGCAGATTCTCAACCACTGCGCCACCAGGGAAGCCCCTGTTTCTAGGTATTTTTTGATTTCCTCTTTGATTTCTTCAGTGATCACTTCGTTATTAAGTAGTGTATTGTTTAGCCTCCATGTGTTTTTATTTTTTACAGATCTTTTCCTGTAATTGATATCTAGTCTCATAGCATCGTGGTCGGAAAAGATACTTGATACAATTTCAATTTTCGTAAATTTACCAAGGCTAGATTTGTGACCCAAGATATGATCTATCCTGGAGAACGTTCCATGAGCACTTGAGAAAAATGTGTGTTCTGTTGTTTTTGGATGGAATGTCCTATAAATATCAATTAAGTCCATCTTGTTCACTGTATCATGTAAAGCTGTGTTTCCTATTTATTTTTCATTTTGGATGATCTGTCCATTGGTGAAAGTGGGGTGTTAAGTCCCCTACTATGATTGTGTTAGTGTCAATTTCCCCTTTTATGGCTGTTAGTATTAGCCTTATTTATTGAGGTGCTCCTATGTTGGGTGCATAAATATTTACAATTGTATGTCTTATTCTTGGATCGATCGATCTCTTGATCATTATGTAGTGTCCTTCTTTGTCTCTTGTGCATAAATATTTACAATTGTATGTCTTATTCTTGGATCGATCGATCTCTTGATCATTATGTAGTGTCCTTTTTGTCTCTTGTAATAGTCTTTATTTTAGAGTCTGTTTTGTCTGATATGAGATTTGCTACTCCTGCTTTCTTCTTAATTCCATTTGCATGGAATATCTTTTTCCATCCCCTCACTTTCAGTCTGTATGTGTCCCTAGGTCTGAAATGGGTCTCCTGTAGACAGCATATATACGGGTCTTGTTTTTGTATCCTTTCAGCCAGTCTGTGTCTTTTGGTGGGAGCATTTAATCCATTTACATTTAAGGTAATTATCTATATGTATGTTCCTATTCCCATTTTCTTAATTGTTTCGGGTTTGTTCTTGTAGGTCTTTTCCTTCTCTTGTGTTTCTTGCCTAGAGAAGTTCGTTTAGCATTTGATATAAAGCTGGTTTGGTGGTGCTGAACTCTCTCAGCTTTTGCTTGTCTGTAAAGGTTTAAATTTCTCCATGAAAGCTGAATGAGATCCTTGCTGGGTAGAGTAATCTTGGTTGTAGGTTTTTTTCCTTCATCACTTTAAATATGTCCTGCCACTCCCTCCTGGCTTGCAGAGTTTCTGCTGAAAGATCAGCTGTTATCCTTATGGGGATTCCCTTGTGTGTTATATGTTGTTTTTCCCTTGCTGCTTTTAATATGTTTTCTTTGTATTTAATTTTTGATAGTTTAATTAATATGTGTCTTGGCGTGTTTCTTTTTGGATTTATCCTGTATGGAACTCTCTGCACTTCCTGGACTTGATTGACTATTTCCTTTCCCATATGAGGGAAGTTTTCAAGTATAATCTCTTCAAATATTTTCTCAGTCCTTTTCTTTTTCTCTTCTTCTTCTGAGACCCCTATAATTCGAATGTTGGTACA